>NW_026606715.1:1010000-1195000 GCF_029890125.1 Rhinichthys klamathensis goyatoka
AGAAGGCTGCTTTCAATTTCAAATGCTGACACGCGCTTTTGTTTGTGAGACTGCTCGCGCATGCGGCTGTGCGACTCCGTGTAGTGGTTTAATGTACTTGGGCAAAATTAACGTAAACACAGCCAGTTATGTTTTAAGGGATTAAACCTAAACGGACAGGACACACCGCATTACTTCTTTTACTTCAAAAGAGATGCGTGCGTGAATGCAGATTAATAGATCTCCCGCAGTGACAGTCTATGATGTCATAGTAAAAAACAACAGTAAAGATGAAGAAAAATCACTCACAGTTCTTGAATGGAAAACGTTCAGATAATCTATAGGCTACTGAAAGCACTTTTTGTTTGTTTGCTATATTTTTCTATGCTCCTCTTTATTATTTGTTATATTAGTTTAAAATTCTTAACATACAACTGTTTTAATAAAAACAAATTAATTTGTAATTATTTTAAAAAAAGTACTTAATTACTTATGTAAACTAATGAATTAATAAGGGGTGGGGGGAAAGGTAGATAAAGAATCGTTCTGGAATCGGATCGTGACTCCCAGAATCGGAATCGGATCGGATCGTGAGGTGACCAAAGATTCCCACCCCTATCTCGGACTAAATCTAAAATATCTTAAACTTTGTTCTGAAGATGAACGGAGGTCTGACGGGCTTGGGACGACATGAGGGCGAGTCATTAATGACATCATTTTCATTTTTTGGGTGAACTAACCCTTTAAGGGTGTAATGAAAAATTGATTGTTCTTTCCTAATAAAGGTCTTTCCTTACAGGCACACTCATAATGCGATTATAATGGGATTTTGGCAATAATGTGATTAAACCTCATGAAAACACAATACCTCAATCAAACTGAGATTAAGCTCATAATCACATTAAGATATGTGGTGTACGCTGATTTTAATCGCAATAAACAGGCATGTAAACACCTAAATCGCATTATTACCACAGTGCGCACGAGCTCGGACGTCACGGATGGCGTGTGTTATTCACACCACATCATGAATGAACTCATGAACATTATTCTGTAGTTTTCCCCCTACTCTTATCTTCATCCCGAGGCGGTGTGAAGAACGTGATCAGCGCAGGCTAACCCAGTTACAGCGGCAGTGCTGTGTTCACAGTGCCAAATAATATCCATATATACACTACCAGTCAAAGGTTTTGGATCGGTGAGATTTGTAAGATAATGTTTTTAAAATAAGTCTCTTATGCATATACCAAATTAAGAGTCATGGTGTATTTTAGGCTTTTTTCCTCTGGTTATTATTGGTATTTCAAAGCAATGAAAGACTAAGAAATTCACTCTTACAACCTATTTCAATATAAACACCCTAACGTAAACATTGCCATAATTAATTTAAGAGTAAATCTATTAATGTCGATCTATTAATGTAAATGTGCAGGATTGCGAACGGCTCTGAAAGCGCACAACAGCACCACGTTTGGACTGAACGTGCAGCGCTCACATATTTTTTTATTTATTTTTTTTATTTAATCATAGCCTTTTAGGTGTAATAATCAATTAAATAATTAATTAGGCTGATTCCTGTTTTTCCATCCCCAAAATTTAAGACCTCTTTAAATTATAATTAACAGATTTGTTACACAATTTAAGACTTTTTGCAACCTTAAATATTCATAAAACTTTTTACGAACCCATGGGGATGTTTTTATTAACACATGCTCCTAAATACATTTTACAGTTTGCACACATGTATAGTAAAACGCTCGAGCCCTGATTTTCGTTTAAAAATGATGTATTTCTATTGTCTACTTCTATTGCTATTGTCCATTTAAGCTACTATGTATAGGCAAACCATTTACACTCGGCAAGCACAGTTGTGGCCTCGTGGCTTAGCATCTGTTTCCACGAAAATGACTTTGCGCTGACCCCGGTTAGTAAGAACAGGTCTCTGTCAATGCTCATGCAAGACCTGTGGACAGTGGAGACTTCAGTAATGTTATTACGAGCGTCACCTTCACAGGCTCCAGGGTAGCAGAGAAAGCGTCCTGCAGGGCACAGCATGCTAACCTCCACATCTCCTCCGTGAAGACAGGCCCTGCGCTCACCAGAACATACCTGCCAATCACACACAACACATTATATCCACTGATACTACTGGAGACATAAACTAATAATATACTAAAAACATAATGAACTAATCTAATCATATTTTGCAGCGTAACTTCAAGCCTTCTTCAATGAGTTTTGAATGAGTGATTGTCACACGGTAGAGTGATTTGAGTAGTTTGAAGTTAAGCATCTGATGCTTGGATGGACTTTGTCACTGAGCTTGAAAGGTTTTGTAAGAATAATCATCCTGTCTATCTTTTCGAACATCCTTCGCATTAAGAGAAAGCCAACGTGCTGTGCTGCCTATGTAGACAGTTCAATATGTTTTGGAACACCAACACACACACACACTCATTCGCTCACAAACGCATACACACACACACACACCCCCAAACTCATTCACTCACAAACTCAAACAAACACACACACACACTCACAAACTCAAACACACACTCTCTCTCTCACTCACACACACACACCCAAACTCAAACACACACACAAACTCAAACACACACTCTCTCTCACTCACACACACACACAAACAAACAAACTCATTCACTCACACACACAAACTCATTCACTCAGACACACACACACACACACACACACTCATTCACTCAGACTCACTTGCTCACTCGCTCACTCGCTCACTCACACACAGACTCATTCTCTCACACACACACTCATTCACTCAGACTCACTCGCTCACTCACTCACTCGCTCAGACTCACTCGCTCACTCGCTCACTCAGACTCACTCGCTCACTCACTCACTCGCTCAGACTCACTCGCTCACTCGCTCACTCAGACTCACTCGCTCACTCACTCACTCGCTCACTCAGACTCACTCGCTCACTCACTCACTCGCTCAGACTCACTCGCTCACTCACTCACTCGCTCAGACTCACTCGCTCACTCACTCACTCAGACTCACTCGCTCACTCACTCACTCGCTCACTCAGACTCACTCGCTCAGACTCACTCACTCACTCACTCACTCGCTCAGACTCACTCACTCACTCACTCACTCGCTCAGACTCACTCGCTCACTCACTCACTCGCTCAGACTCACTCGCTCACTCGCTCACTCAGACTCACTCGCTCACTCGCTCACTCAGACTCACTCGCTCACTCGCTCACTCAGACTCACTCGCTCACTCGCTCACTCAGACTCACTCGCTCACTCAGACTCACTCGCTCACTCACTCACTCGCTCACTCAGACTCACTCGCTCACTCACTCACTCGCTCACTCAGACTCACTCGCTCACTCAGACTCACTCGCTCACTCGCTCACTCGCTCACTCGCTCACTCAGACTCACTCGCTCACTCGCTCACTCGCTCACTCGCTCACTCAGACTCACTCGCTCACTCGCTCACTCAGACTCACTCGCTCACTCAGACTCACTCGCTCACTCACTCACTCGCTCACTCAGACTCACTCGCTCACTCAGACTCACTCGCTCACTCGCTCACTCGCTCACTCGCTCACTCAGACTCACTCGCTCACTCGCTCACTCAGACTCACTCGCTCACTCGCTCACTCAGACTCACTCGCTCACTCGCTCACTCAGACTCACTCGCTCACTCGCTCACTCAGACTCACTCGCTCACTCGCTCGCTCAGACTCACTCAGACTCACTCGCTCAGACTCACTCGCTCACTCACTCACTCGCTCACTCAGACTCACTCGCTCAGACTCACTCACTCACTCACTCACTCGCTCAGACTCACTCGCTCACTCACTCACTCGCTCAGACTCACTCGCTCACTCGCTCGCTCAGACTCACTCGCTCACTCGCTCACTCGCTCACTCAGACTCACTCGCTCACTCGCTCACTCAGACTCACTCGCTCACTCAGACTCACTCGCTCACTCACTCACTCGCTCACTCAGACTCACTCGCTCACTCAGACTCACTCGCTCACTCGCTCACTCGCTCACTCAGACTCACTCGCTCACTCGCTCACTCAGACTCACTCGCTCACTCGCTCACTCAGACTCACTCGCTCACTCGCTCACTCAGACTCACTCGCTCACTCGCTCACTCAGACTCACTCGCTCACTCGCTCACTCAGACTCACTCGCTCACTCGCTCGCTCAGACTCACTCAGACTCACTCGCTCACTCGCTCACTCGCTCAGACTCACTCGCTCACTCGCTCGCTCAGACTCACTCGCTCACTCACTCGCTCGCTCACTCGCTCAGACTCACTCGCTCGCTCACTCGCTCACTCGCTCACTCGCTCACTCAGACTCACTCGCTCACTCGCTCAGACTCACTCGCTCACTCGCTCACTCGCTCACTCGCTCACTCAGACTCACTCGCTCACTCGCTCACTCGCTCAGACTCACTCGCTCACTCGCTCACTCGCTCACTCAGACTCACTCGCTCACTCGCTCAGACTCACTCGCTCACTCGCTCACTCGCTCAGACTCACTCGCTCACTCGCTCACTCGCTCACTCGCTCGCTCACTCAGACTCACTCGCTCACTCGCTCAGACTCACTCGCTCACTCGCTCACTCGCTCACTCGGACTCACTCGCTCACTCGGACTCACTCGCTCAGACTCACTCGCTCACTCGCTCACTCGCTCACTCAGACTCACTCACTCACTCACTCACTCACTCACTCACTCACTCACTCACTCACTCACTCACTCACTCACTCACTCACTCACTCACTCACTCACTCACTCACTCACTCACTCACTCACTCACTCACTCACTCACTCACTCACTCACTCACTCACTCTCACTCCCTCACTCACTCACTCACTCACTCACTCACTCACTCACTCGCCCACTCACTCACTCACTCACTCACTCACTCACTCACTCGCCCACTCACTCACTTCTTATGCACACACACACACACACACACACACACACACACACACACACACACACACACACACACCTGATACAGGAGCAGCCCACTCTGGAGATGGTCTCGGCTGGTTCTGCCACACAGGACACCAGCAGTTTGAAGAGATCTTTCAGCATTAGGTTAATCAGATTCTCATAGCCAATATCTACAAAAAAATAAAGTCATACAATTTATAGTTATATACACACATCCCAATTTCACACTTCAAAGTCGTCACCAACTTAAAACTCCTGCACATCTGTATTAAATATCATTGCACATATTGCACACATCAGGTATTAGTAGGCTGAATCTCAAGAAACCTGTCAAGAGCAAACGCCTGTTTTCATTTTATTTCAGTTTATAGAATTAATTCCGCCAATAATTCTCATTACTGCAATGCGAAACAATTCATTTTGTAAATTGTAAACTTTTTGTATATATACAGATAAAATGGTTTTGAGTCAAGATTTTGAGAAAAAGTGAGTGATGGTTTCAAGAAATGTGTTTTAGCAATTCAGAAAAATTATTGTTGTTTAAATAAAAGCACTGTATACAGGACCACATGGAGACGCCAAAAATAAAAACCTAAACCGAACGCCTTGACTGCATAAACCTGCAGAACACGGATCCATTCAGAATTACTAAACTCAGCAACATCCACATGACAGATAAGAACATGATCCTGAATGTGTGTGGAAACGACGTGAATGAACTGAAATGTGTCCAATCAGTGTGTCGAGAGCGCACATACACACTTTGTTTGCGCATCAATATATTAGACTCACGTGGGCTTACTCTTTAGCTTGATTACAATCCGCATCCATCAAAACTATTACTGATTTGAGAGGTTTACCTGAATGTATGAAGCTGTGAATGTGTTCCACCACCAGTTCACAGGACAGTCCGATGGCGTGCTTGAAGTTTGCCGCCGCGATGTCCCAGTACGAGTGCTCGCCGTGACTGCGCTGGAGCCACAGAGACATGACCGGGAGAAGCAGCTGGATGACAGAGAAGATGGCAAACCCCGGCCCTGTGGAGGAGGAGGAGGAGGAGGAAGAGCACACTGGCTACTTCACATGCACAACTTCTGTTTCAATAGGACTGAATTCAATCCGATTGATGAATCCGAACGTAGTGTTTACATGAACGCTAAACACGTGATCGGGTTGATGTGTCACAAGCTTCAAATGCTCACTGCACGAATATACAGAGTTTCCCGCTGTTTGAGCATTATAACCATTCTCACACACTGGTTCTTTATTTGTAAACAGCAGGCTTAAAGGGTTAGTTCACCCAAAGATGAAAATGATGTCATTAATGACTCTCCCTCGTGTCGTCCCAAGCCCGTAAGACCTCCGTTCATCTTCAGGACACAGTTTAAGATATTTTAGATTTAGTCCGAGAGCTTTCTGTCCCTCCATTGTAAATGTGTGTACGGTATACTGTCCTTGTCCAGAAAGGAAATAAAGACATCATCAAAGTAGTCCATGTGACATCAGTGGGTTAGTTAGAGTGTGTTGAAGCATCGAAAATACATTTTGGTCCAAAAATAACAAAAACTAGGACTTTATTCAGCATTGTATTGTCTTCCGGTTCTGTTGTGGATCCGCGTTCAGTGCCGCTGCTGAAAACTCTCGGACTAAATCTAAAATATCTTAAACTGTGTCCTGAAGATGAACGGAGGTCTGACGGGCTTGGAGCGACACGAGGGAGAGTCATTAATGACATCATTTTCATCTTTGGGTGAACTATCCCTTTAATATTGATCCATTTATGGTCAAAAGACAATGAGTACATGTGCCGTGATGATTATATTTATCCCGCAGTAAACACGCAGTCGTCTGTGGATGAGAGTCTGAAACCAGGACTGGTGGGACGTTGTCCTGCTCCACTTCTCAGACGCAGAGAAAGGAGAATTATAGAATGACGGGACACTCATTTATACGACACTTTATTCAAGAGGAAGAACAGCTCGTAACATGCATCATACGCTATTAACGTCATTGCACATGCGCAGTCCTTCAGTTTCGGTTTTCAATCCGATCAAGTGTTTACATGTTCTCTCGATCGGATTAGGAAAGGAAGAAATTTCATTGGGATCGAGCTCAGTTGTAGCCACTGTGGGTTTGTTCTGGATCTGTATCGTGAGTACGGTTGGGTATCGTTTGAATTTTATTATTTCATTATTTTTTATTATTTTATTATTCCTATTTTGATTCATTCTGCTTATCGATTCCTAATTTCAATTACAGTAATGCAAAAAAAAAAAAAAACTTAGATATCATTCACATTTAGTCTTAATGCAAAACATTTAATACAGCTGAATATCATGAACAAAGATCAACCGCTAGAGAACACTTAACACTGCACTTTATAAATAAAATATACATTACAAATATAGTTACAAAAGTTATTCAGTCAAGAAGGAGTGAATTTTCTCTTTGTCTTTTGTTGTTTGATTAGTTTTATTATAGAGACGGCAGCTGCTGTCACTTTAAGGCCGTGTGTCCACCAAAGCGTTTTTTCATGCACCTGCCGTATTTTTTCAATTGTTTTCAATGGGAGCGTCCTGTGTGAAAGGCCCATAACGAGGCGCTGAGCGGTTTTGTCACGCTGAAGCGCTGAGCGCCCGCCGTTTTTTACTCGTCGCCGAGAGTTGAAGAATGTTCAACTTTGGGTAAAACGCAGCGCTCATCACTGTCACTCTTTACCCAACCATCCAATCAGTGGAGGAGGGGCGGGGCTAATACCACACCGACCAACTGTCACAACATTCTTTATGTACAACGACATCAACCGGCAGAGCTAACCGAACAACATGGATGAAAAATGTATTTTTAGTATGAAACAAATTATCTGCGATATCAGTTACAAGTAAACTGTGCTGTGGATATTCTGTATCATAGCAACGAAACGTCTCAACGGAAAAAACGCTTTGGTGGACACATGGCCTTTAATTGTGAGTACTAGTGTTATTCACAGGCGGTTTACCTGGGATCTGGGTGACCTCCCGCAGAAGCTCAAACAGCAGCTCGAGTGTCGGCGGCTGATGCTGTCGAGGACAGTTCGACACGGCTGCAGTCAGCTGCTCCAACAGGAGGATCCACACCTGGATCAGACCTGCACACACACACACACACCTGGATCAGACCTGCACACACACACACCTGGATCAGACCTGCACACACACACACACACACCTGGATCAGACCTGCACACACACACCTGGATCAGACCTGCACACACACACACCTGGATCAGACCTGCACACGCACACACACACACCTGGATCAGACCTGCACACACACACCTGGATCAGACCTGCACACACACACACCTGGATCAGACCTGCACACGCACACACACACACCTGGATCAGACCTGCACACACACACCTGGATCAGACCTGCACACACACACACACACAACACCTGGATCAGACCTGCACACACACACACACACACACACCTGGATCAGACCTGCACACACACACACACACACACACCTGGATCAGACCTGCACACACACACACACAACACCTGGATCAGACCTGCACACACACACACACACACACCTGGATCAGTCCTGCACACACACACCTGGATCAGACCTGCACACACACACACACACCTGGATCAGACCTGCACACACACACACACACACACACACACCTGGATCTGACCTGCACACACACACACACCTGGATCAGACCTGCACACACACACACCTGGATCAGACCTGCACACACACACACACACACACACCTGGATCAGACCTGCACACACACACCTGGATCAGACCTGCACACACACACACACACACACACACACGGATCAGACCTGCACACACACACACACAAACCTGGATCAGACCTGCACACACACACACACACACACCTGGATCAGACCTGCACACACACACACACACACACACACACCTGGATCAGACCTGCACACACACACACACACCTGGATCAGACCTGCACACACACACACACACACACACCTGGATCAGACCTGCACACACACACACACACACACACACACACCTGGATCAGACCTGCACACACACACACACACACCTGGATCAGACCTGCACACACACACACACACCTGGATCAGACCTGCACACACACACACACACAACACCTGGATCAGACCTGCACACACACACACACACACACACACACCTGGATCAGACCTGCACACACACACACACACACACACCTGGATCAGACCTGCACACACACACACACACACCTGGATCAGACCTGCACACACACACACACACACACACACACCTGGATCAGACCTGCACACACACACACACACACACACACACCTGGATCAGACCTGCACACACACACACACACACACACACACACACACACACACCTGGATCAGACCTGCACACACACACACACACACACACACACACACACACACACCTGGATCAGACCTGCACACACACAGACACACACAACACCTGGATCAGACCTGCACACACACACACACACACACCTGGATCAGACCTGCACACTTCACTAGGTGTGTAACGATACCCTCATGCCACGATTTGATACATACCGCGATACTGAACTCACTCCAAGACATATAGTAAAAGGTTAACAAAAAATGTATTGTTGACTAAAATGCTAAATTTAATATTACATTGTGTGTGTAAATTAATAGTCTTGGACTTCGTGCTGGAAACCCAAAGCTGGACAATAGAGACACCAGAATAACAATATTCATGATTCTGAAGCTGAAAACACAGAATTATTTTAGACGAATATGCTTTCTCTGTCACTGACTAGATATATTTATAATAATGTAGGCCACTTTTACTGGTAACAAGACATTTGGCATTATCAGGAACCACAAATATCCCCCCATTGCATTATTATACATTATATATAGTAGTTTAATGTAGTACTGACACTAAAACTCTGTAAACATGAAATTTTTCTCACACAGTCATTTTTATTTTGAGTGAACTATCCACAATATTGTCACAACCCTACCATATACTGCGACTCAACCCGTACCATTTGTGTCATCTTGATATGAATGATACCTCAAAAATGAAATAAATAAATGACCTGTATCGTCGTCAAACTCTGCTAAAACACAGTCCATGCCCTCCTCGCTGCTCACGGATCTCTCCTGCGCTCTCATCGGGAGACTGGCCAGACGCGCACCCAAGAAAACCGGCTTGGTTGGCATCTTATAGATCCTGGCGAGCAGCTGCAAAACAACAATCCATAAAAAACACCAAACTACATGTTATTCTTTTTGAATGCAAAAATCTCTCTTTGACCCAAATCCACAATACAAAAAGGTTTGAAAGTGTGTACATGGTTTATGGTCCATGGTTCGCTTGTTGTTTGTTTGCTATTTGTTTGTTATTTGTATTACATTGTGAAGCGACCTTGGGTTCTTGAAAGGCGCTATATAAAATAAACATATTATTATTATTATGGACAGAAATGCGTTCATCTTTCCCACCTGTGAGCATTTCCTCAGATAGTCCAGGGCGGGCAGGCACAGGTCTGTGGAGCTGTATCCACTGGCATGAACACAGTCGCCGATCTCCTTATAGTCCACTTCTCCTACGGATAACACACAGCACGTCTCATTCACTGTGTGGTACGGAAGCTTGTTACCGCCACAGAATAACATAATAATACAAGTAGTGAAGAGATAGTTGTGAACGAGTTGTGAACGTAATAATATACAAAGATAATTGCGACTTTTTGTCTCACAACTGCGAGTTTATACACTGTAAAAAAACTTAACTCATTATTTTGTGTTATCTTTTTGCATGGGTTTTTTTTAGTTTAACTAACTTATTTCGATAAGTTGAGGACAAGAAAACTTAAAATTTCTTGTTGTCTGGACAATCTAGTTATCTCTACACAAAAAAATAATTTGAAATAACTAAATTGCTAAAATATTTTTTACATTGTATCTCGCAATTCTGACAACTCGAAAAATTAGAATATGGTGCAAAAGTTCATTTATTTCAGTAATTCAACTTAAAAGGTGAAACTAATACATTATATAGACTCATTACATGCAAAGTGAGATATTCCAAGCTTTTATTTGTTATAATTGTGATGATTATGGCTTACAGCTTATGAAAACCTTTTCACAATATTCTAATTTTGAATTTGGGGTTTTCATATCTGTAAGCCATAATCATCAAAATTATAACAAATAAAAGCTTGGAATATCGTCTCAGGTTACGTATGTAACCCTGGTTCCCTGAGAGGGAACGAGACGCTGCGTTTGAGACGCGGTGGGAACGCTCTGCGTGATTGCGTCATGAAGCACGTGTAAAATCAGTCCAATGGAAGCCCGATACGTCATGGGTGACGTCATAGACCAGGAAACTATAAATCACCCTTGAAAACAGACCGCGACAGCTTCGGAAAAAGTCTGAAGCAAGTCGATCAGGGCATGCAGGAAGTATGGCAGGCAAACGCAGCGTCTCGTTCCCTCTCAGGGAACCAGGGTTACATACGTAACCTGAGACGTTCCCTTTCAAGGGAACTTCGAGCTGCGTTTGAGACGCGGTGGGAACCCCATACCCACTACGCCATAGTGACAAATGCCCGTTCTGTGTGAAGTCCTTGCGCACACTAAGAAGCAAGCAACCTCGCCCCAGGAGTGGAGAGGTCAAGGTCATAAAACCTGACAAATGTATGTGGAGAGGACCAACCTGCCGCATTACAAATGTCAAGAAGGGAAACACCCGAAATTAAGGCCGTAGAGGCCGCCATACTCCTTGTAGAATGGGCCCGTACAGCCATAGGTGAAGGCTGACCGGCCGCTTCATAAGCCAATGATATAGCCTCAACTATCCATTTGCTCATAACCTGTTTAGATGCAGGGCACCCTCTTCTGAGTGACCCAAAACATACAAATAACTGCTCTGACTTACGCCACAGGGCAGCTCTGTGAACGTAGGCATCCAATGCCCAAACTGGACATAACAGGTTCAGTTGTTCCTGATCTGGGGTATTAAAAGGTGGAGGATAAAAGGCCTGCAACACTAATGGGCCCCTAACATTAACTGGGACCTTAGGAATATAACCCGGTCTAGGGTATAGAAATGCTTTCACCATACCAGGTGCAAATTCCAGACATGACGGAGCAACCGACAGGGCATGCAAATCTCCAATTCTCTTGATAGATGAAATAGCAAGGAGAAATAAAGCTTTCAAAGTGAGGAATTTTTCTGAAACCTCTTCAATAGGCTCGAAGGGAGCCAGAGCCAGACCCTCAAGTACAATGGCTAAATCCCAAGCCGGTGCTCTAGAGTGCAGTGCAGGTCTCAACCTCAATGTACCACGGAGAAAACGAGTAATCAGAGGATCTCTCCCAAAAGAAGTACCCCCCAGAGGGGTATGATAGGCCGAAATAGCCGCCACATAAACTTTTAAGGTGGAAGGAGATAATCCAGCAGAGAAACGGTCTTGCAGAAAATCGAGAACTGAACCAACAGGGCAGTTAACAGGATCTAACTGACGCTCACCACACCAGGTGGAGAATAATTTCCATTTCAGTGCATACAGTCTTCTCGTGGAAGGAGCTCTGGAATGGAGAATGTCTCAACGACCTCAGTCGAGAGACTGGATTCTATGAGCCTGGCCCCCTCAGAGGCCAGGCCCACAGTTTCCACAACTCCGGTCGAGGGTGAAATATCGTGCCCCCTGCCTGGGACAGCAGGTCCCTCCTGAACGGAATCTCCATGGGAGAGCCGTCCAGAAGAGACAAAGTCCGAGAACCAAACTCGAGTCGGCCAGTATGGGGCTACTAGTAGCAGATGAGCCCCTTCCCGGCGAACCCTCTCCAGAACCTCCGGGAGCATAGATATCGGGGGAAATGCGTACAGGTGCAGCCTCGGCCACACCTGCACCATCGCATCCAGTCCGAGAAGAGCTGGCTGCGTGAGGGGGAACCATATAGAGCAATGCGTTGTACAAACGATGTGAAAGGTCGACTTGACTTTAGTTAGACCAAAGTTCTCCCTAAGAAGCTCCACCACCTCGGGGTGAAGTCTCCAATCCCCTGGGCCTCAGCCCCTGCCTCAACAGGATATCTGCTCTGATATACGAGACCATCAGTGTGTTGTCCGCCATTCGCCGAGCAACCACTCATGATCGCCCCCACTTGTGAGGGAAGCATCCGTCGATAGCAATATGCGTCGACAAGAAGCCCCCAACACTGGGCCTGGGCGAGGAACCAAGGTTCTTCCACATGACCGAAGCACGAAGGCATAGCCGCGTGACCTTGATCATGCGAAAACGTATTTCCCCTCGGAGAAAACCCCTTGGTCCTGAGCCACCACTGCAGGGGTCTCATGAACAGAAGGCCAAAAGTAATACGTTGGACGCAACTGCCATGAGACCCACCCGTCTGAAACTGTTTCACAGTGAGTGACTGGCCTAGATATACCCCATTACGGCTGTAAGAATTGCTACACCTAGAAAAGTGGTCCTCAGAGCACATTCTTCTTGCCGTTGAGAGGCAACTCCAACATCCTTAATGAGACAGAACGACATCTCGATGCCGAACTGCCATAAACTCAGATTGAGCTAGGAACAACCAATCATTGATGTAGTATAATACGCGAATGCCCTGGAGTCTCAGAAGAGCCAGAGCTGCATCCACGCATACTGTAAAGGTGTGGGGTAATAAACCTAGGCCGAATGGAAGAACCCGATAATGGTATGCTTCGCCCCCGAAAGCAAACCTCGGGAACCTCCCTCATCCTCTTTCGGAAACAATGAAGTAATGGCTGTCTGCTGGGAGGAGGAACCCCCTCTACAGCTCCTTTTGCAGAAGTGACAGTACTTCCTGCTCCATAACCAAAGCCTGCTCGGGGTCCACCAATGAGAGGAGGACCCCTAGAAATCTGGGCGAACGAGAACCGAACTGAATTCTGAAACCCTTTTCTATAGTGTGCAGGACCCACTGAGAAATATGTGGCAGTAGTTTCCACGCTGCCAGAAATTTACTAGGGGAACCAGTCTCTCAAGACTGGCCTCTGGATTTGTTTGAACAGTCACTACGGCGCCCTGAAGCGGCGAACCGGCAGGGAACAACCGAACTGACCATTCTACGACCCTCCTCAGAGGATCGTATGGGGATGCTGACACCTCGGTGCCCTGAACGGCGAACCGGCAGGGAACAACCGAACTGGCAGCGCTGCAACCCTCCTCAAAGAGTTGCACCCCAGAGGAAAAACGATTTCTCAAAACCGTCCCTTGGTTGAACAGTCACTACGGTGCCCTGAAGCGGCGAACCGGCAGGGAACAACCGAACTGACCGCTCTACGATCCTCCTCGGAGGATCGTATGGGGACGCTGACACCTCGGTGCCCTGAACGGCGAACCGGCAGGGAACAACCGAACTGGCAGCGCTGCGACCCTCCTCAGAGAGTCGCACCCCAGAGGTCGCCGAGGAGAAACGATTTCTCAAAACCGTCCCTGCCCCGGAGGAGCCCTCAGAAGCCTGATAGCCTCGTTTTCTTGCGACAGGACTTCTTGTCTAAGCTTTATTAGAGATGATGACAGTCCTCAGATCTTGCCTACCTCTAACTAGCTTAGTTCCTACGACCCTCCTCGGAGGATCGTTGAAAAAAGCAGGCACTTCGGCGCCCTGAAACGGCGAACCGGCAGGGAAACCGAACTGACTGCTCTTCTTTTTTCTTATTTGAAGGCTCGTTTGGGGACACTGACACCTTGGTGCCCTGAAACGGCGAACCGGCAGGGAAACCGAACTGGCAGTACTGCGACCCTCCTCAGAGAGTCGCACCCCAAAGGGTGCTGAGGAGAAACGATTTCTCAAAACCGTCCCTACCCCAGAGGGGACCACCCTTAGAAGCCAGATCGCCTCGGCGTCAGGGCTTCTCCTTTGTCAAAGCTATTTTAGAGATAAAACAGTCCTCAGATCTTGCATGTCTCTAACTGGCTAGACTGCGACCGCCACCCAGGTACCCCTCAATTGCGGAGGAGCCCGAATGGCGACGCTCTGTTTTGCACTTTGTGCTGAGAGGAGCATAATAGTTCTCAGGAACATTAGATTGGTGAGGAAGAAACCCCTGGAACGCCGCTGAATGGTTTATTTCTTAGTTTTCTTGAAAGCGGAGCGTCCAGAAGAACAGACATAATTATATCTTTATTTTCCTTTATCTTTATATCAGAAAAACTTATATATATATACATATATATCACTCTGCGGCCACCAGCAGGAAACAACCGAACTGGCAGCGCTGCGACCCTCCTCAGAGAGTCGCCCCTCACATTCATCCATGTCCTTATATACTCTACCCACCAGCGCTGCCTAATAAAAATGTATTCATTATTAAGATGGCTGGTGGGTAACGTCGGGGTTAATAACGATAACGCCGACTCGGGAGAGAGAAAGCTCGCAAGCGTCTCTTTAACCCGAGGCAATGTCATACTATGATACTTAATACCCAAACATTACTATAGTCAGACATCTGGGGATTAAACACATAAAATACTTCCGGTTTATTCCACGATCTCGACACCTCAGTGTGGAGATAGGGAAAAACCACAGTCCCCGACGAGGAGGCTGAGATACAGAGTTTTCCTGTTTTAAGATACAGTTCAACTAACAAACTCTTCTTTATTTTCAATCTCATAATGTTCAGCTGGCCAGTAAATATTTAACTGGCAACAGCACTAGATAAAACCTCCTTTTTTTCTTTAAAAAAGCTCCTCTTTATTCAACAGAGTTATGAGCTGGAAAATGTATTCATTGAAAACTCAAACATCTGCCTTTTTATAAAGATTTGTATTTGTTTTTTTTTCTTTTTAAACAAAACACTAACGATACCAATTCCTCGGAACTGGAAATCGCAGCACACTAGATCTGGCATGTGAAAGCTGAGAAAGGGCGGAGCCCGTCCCAACCCCCGCTGTCAGATCCGTTTTCGAACCCCGAAATACGAGCCATCTCCGAGCCTCGGCAACAGAGAGACCCGCTCGGGGAACGCGAACCGAACCGTCCTCCTCGAAGAACGCCCGGCGAGAGCGGAGCGTCCTCACGGACAGCTTCTCGCAATGCACAGTCAGATCCCTCGAGAAATGACTGTTGCATGCTCCACTCCCAAACAGCAACAAAAAGCTGATGTGTGTCCCCACCCGTGATGTAACGAGGGCAGGGAACAACACAACGTCTATAATATTGCTTTGCTCGCCATAATGATAGATAGTGATATATATATTGGGCTTGACAAACAACAATAAATAGACAAGGACAGAATCACAGAGAGCGCTTGCTGAAGACTACAGAAGCTGTCGCGGTCTGTTTTCAAGGGTGATTTATAGTTTCCTGGTCTATGACGTCACCCATGACGTATCGGGCTTCCATTGGACTGATTTTACACGTGCTTCATGACGCAATCACGCAGAGCGTTCCCACCGCGTCTCAAACGCAGCTCGAAGTTCCCTTGAAAGGGAACTCACTTTGCATGTAATGAGTCTATATAATGTATTAGTTTCACCTTTTAAGTTGAATTACTGAAATAAATTAACTTTTGCACCATATTCTAATTTTTCGAGTTTCACCTGTATATATCTCGCAATTCTGAGAAATAAAGTCAGAATTACGTGTTATAAAGTAGCAATCGCGTGTTAAAAAAATAAGAACTCGCAATTCTGACTTTTTTTCTCGCAATTGCGAGTTTATATCTCGCAATTCTGTCTTTATAACACGCAATTGCGATCTATAACACACAATTCTGAGATAAAAAGTCACAATTACCTTTTTATTTTTTATTCTGTGGCGGAAACAAGCTTCCATAATATAGAGACTCATAATCAGTTTGAATGTTTTTTTCCCATATTCTCTTTTCTTTTTCTACTTAATCAGTTATTGGTTTTTAATATATAATATCTTTAAGAGTAGCACCCAATGTCATTACACCACTATGTGTTCAACACTATGTGTACATTTGTAAAAATGTATATTAACCATCATGAGAAATGCACAAGATTTGAAGTTTGATGGTTTTGTCATAGTATCAAATATGTCTATCAAAAATAAGGACTAAAACAATAATTAAAACAATAGGTTCTGCATATTGTTATCGTAAATGTAAAATAATCCATATCAGTCGAAGTCGAACAATATCTAATATAAAGTGCATTTCTAATTTAAAGTGAACAATTATCTGGTAATCAATGGGAGCAAAACACACTGTTTAAAAGAGCTCACCTAAACCTTTCACAAACTTCATAAGGCACATGATGTAGTCAGTGGCCGCGTTGGCGAACACCTGGATGTTGTCCGTGTTAATGAAGGCTTCGAAGACGTCAAACACTGGCGCCTGTGACTTCCCTGCGTATAGACCGAATGAAGCAGAAATGCATTTCAGATCGATTCATTGGTTTAAATGTCAGCTGCCCACTACTCTCACTCCACACACACACACACACACGCACACACACTGATGTAACAAGCATGGTGAATGTGTGCTCTAAAATATGAATCATTGTTATAGGTTTATCAGTGTATTTGGGAAAATAATTGGTTTAGAAGATGGATTATTTTTTTCATGAAAAACCAAATTACATAGTAAAGTTACTGTACATATTTCTCCCACACTGTTGGCACCAAATAAAGTTGTACAAAAATGTAAATTTTCAAACAAGCTTCAAACACGTTCCCCGTCCTCTATTGGTTGGACAAACACATAGCTCCGCCCTAAACTATTATTGCATAAGCTGCGTTTTATGAAGCGTTTGCAAAATACACACCTGTAACCGTGAAGTCTTTATTAACCGCGCACATTTGCTGTGCAATCAAAAGGCCATAGTTATGCTAATGAACAATATAACTTGAAATGATTGTATATTCAAGTAATATTATAAATAAATGTAACTATCGAGCTATCTTTATAAATGCATGTTTGTTGTTTTCGTCTAAATGTGCTGTACTGTAGAAATATGCATGACGACTCTTATCATAATTCTGTTATTGACGCTTATTGATATAAAAATGTGTATATATATGTATATACACTCACCTAAAGGATTATTAGGAACACCATACTAAAACTGTGTTTGACCCCCTTTCGCCTTCAGAACTGCCTTAATTCTACGTGGCATTGATTCAACAAGGTGCTGAAAGCATTCTTTAGAAATGTTGGCCCATATTGATAGGATAGCATCTTGCAGTGGATGGAGATTTGTGGGATGCACATCCAGGGCACGAAGCTCCCGTTCCACCACATCCCAAAGATGCTCTATTGGGTTGAGATCTGGTGACTGTGGGGGCCATTTTAGTACAGTGAACTCATTGTCATGTTCAAGAAACCAATTTGAAATGATTCAAGCTTTGTGACATGGTGCATTATCCTGCTGGAAGTAGCCATCAGAGGATGGGTACATGGTGGCCATAAAGGGATGGACATGGTCAGAAACAATGCTCAGGTAGGCCGTGGCATTTAAACGATGCCCAATTCGCACTAAGGGGCCTAAAGTGTGCCAGGAAAACATCCCCCACACCATTACACCACCACCACCAGCCTGCACAGTGGTAACAAGGCATGACGGATCCATGTTCTCATTCTGTTTACGCCAAATTCTGACTCTACCATCTGAATGTCTCAACAGAAATCGAGACTCATCAGACCAGGCAACATTTTTCCAGTCTTCAACTGTCCAATTTTGGTGAGCTCTTGCAAATTGTAGCCTCTTTTTCCTATTTGTAGTGGAGATGAGTGGTACCCGGTGGGGTCTTCTGCTGTTGTAGCCCATCCGCCTCAAGGTTGTGCGTGTTGTGGCTTCACAAATGCTTTGCTGCATACCTCGGTTGTAACGAGTGGTTATTTCAGTCAAAGTTGCTCTTCTATCAGCTTGAATCAGTCGGCCCATTCTCCTCTGACCTCTAGCATCAACAAGGCATTTTCGCCCACAGGACTGCCGCATACTGGATGTTTTTCCCTTTTCACACCATTCTTTGTAAACCCTAGAAATGGTTGTGCGTGAAAATCCCAGTAACTGAGCAGATTGTGAAATACTCAGAGCGGCCCGTCTGGCACCAACAACCATGCCACGCTCAAAATTGCTTAAATCACCTTTCTTTCCCATTCTGACATTCAGTTTGGAGTTCAGGAGATTGTCTTGACCAGGACCACACCCCTAAATGCATTGAAGCAACTGCCATGTGATTGGTTGACTAGATAATTGCATTAATGAGAAATTGAACAGGTGTTCCTAATAATCCTTTAGGTGAGTGTATATATATATATATATACACACTACCGTTCAAAAGTTTGGGGTCAGTGAGAATTTTATTTTTTGGAGGAAAGAAATCAATACTTTTATTTATCAAGGACAGTAAAGACATTTATAATGTTACAAAAGATTCTATTTCAAACAAATGCTGTTCTTTTGAACTTCCTATTCATCAAAGAATCCTAAAATAAAAATAAATAAAAAACTGTACAACTGACAGACCAACAACTGTTTCAACATTGATAATAATCATAAATGTTTCTTGAGCATCAAATCCTCATATTATACTGATTTGTGAAGGATCATTTGACACTGAAGACACTGACACTGGTGATGCTGAAAATTCAGCTTTGATCACAGGAATAAATTACACTTCACTATATATTCACACAGAAAACAGCTGATTTACACTGGAATAATATTTAATACTATAACTGATTTTTGTTGTATTTTTAATCAAATAAGCGCAGCCATGGTTAGCAGAAGAGAATTCTTTTAAAAGTATTTAAAATCGTACCGACCCCAAACTTTTGAACGGTAGTGTATATATATATAAAAAGATAAATATATATATACAGTATATAAAAATTGCAACAGTTAAGGGGGTTTGCGCCATACAAGAACACAGTGAGGTAAAACCCCTATAATGCATGTTTCCCATTAATGCAGGATATAAAAAAAAAAACATAATCAGAGAAAAATAAATCACAAATAACTAACAATAAAGTAAACTTCACAGACCCATGGAATATTCTCCTATCAGGTAGTCCTTCATATCAGTTTTGTTCCCATGCACGGTTCTGAGCGCGCTGAACAGCGGCCTCCAGCCAGACTGGATCTGAGCTGAACACATCTCCACCAGCTCTCCAATGGATGTTATCACCTGAGTGCCATAGACAGATGCTGACATTAACACACTAAAGGGTTATCTACACGCTTAGACAGTTCAGTCAGGACCACTAGCGTCAAATATGATTGACAGTTAGCATACGGTTAGGATTGGCGGTGTGGTTCTGTTCTGGGCAGTCTAGCATGAATAAGAGCAATAACCCCGCTTAGGGTAAACAGAACAGAACCAACATGAATGTATTGCAGATATCATTAATGTCAATATTTTAATGTACAACATAATTCGAGGGGAATCAGAAGGCCGAATCCTGACTGAGACAGGAGGAGCTGGGGAGGGAGGAGGGTTATCGCTCCTGAGAAACGCGATCGCTGCTGATAATACTGAAGGAGTTATATATGAATACAGTAATAGAGTCGTATTCCTATAGTAGAGGATCAGCTGATAATACTGAAGGAGTTATATATGAATACAGTGATAGAGTCGTATTCCTATAGTAGAGGATCAGCTGATAATACTGAAGGAGTGATATATGAATACAGTGATAGAGTCGTATTCCTATAGTAGAGGATCAGCTGATAATACTGAAGGAGTGATATATGAATACAGTGATAGAGTCGTATTCCTATAGTAGAGGATCAGCTGATAATACTGAAGGAGTGATATATGAATACAGTGATAGAGTCGTATTCCTATAGTAGAGGATCAGCTGATAATACTGAAGGAGTGATATATGAATACAGTGATAGAGTCGTATTCCTATAGTAGAGGATCAGCTGATAATACTGAAGGAGTTATATATGAATACAGTGATAGAGTCGTATTGCTATAGTAGAGGATCAGCTGATAATACTGAAGGAGTTATATATGAATACAGTGATAGAGTCGTATTGCTATAGTAGAGGATCAGCTGATAATACTGAAGGAGTGATATATGAATACAGTGATAGAGTCGTATTGCTATAGTAGAGGATCAGCTGATAATACTGAAGGAGTTATATATGAATACAGTGATAGAGTCGTATTGCTATAGTAGAGGATCAGCTGATAATACTGAAGGAGTGATATATGAATACAGTGATAGAGTCGTATTGCTATAGTAGAGGATCAGCTGATAATACTGAAGGAGTTATATATGAATACAGTGATAGAGTCGTATTCCTATAGTAGAGGATCTGCTGATAATACTGAAGGAGTTATATATGAATACAGTGATAGAGTCGTATTCCTATAGTAGAGGATCAGCTGATAATACTGAAGGAGTGATATATGAATACAGTGATAGAGTCGTATTCCTATAGTAGAGGATCTGCTGATAATACTGAAGGAGTTATATATGAATACAGTGATAGAGTCGTATTCCTATAGTAGAGGATCAGCTGATAATACTGAAGGAGTGATATATGAATACAGTGATAGAGTCGTATTCCTATAGTAGAGGATCAGCTGATAATACTGAAGGAGTGATATATGAATACAGTGATAGAGTCGTATTCCTATAGTAGAGGATCTGCTGATAATACTGAAGGAGTGATATATGAATACAGTGATAGAGTCGTATTCCTATAGTAGAGGATCAGCTGATAATACTGAAGGAGTGATATATGAATACAGTGATAGAGTCGTATTCCTATAGTAGAGGATCAGCTGATAATACTGAAGGAGTGATATATGAATACAGTGATAGAGTCGTATTCCTATAGTAGAGGATCAGCTGATAATACTGAAGGAGTTATATATGAATACAGTGATAGAGTCGTATTCCTATAGTAGAGGATCAGCTGATAATACTGAAGGAGTTATATATGAATACAGTGATAGAGTCGTATTCCTATAGTAGAGGATCAGCTGATAATACTGAAGGAGTGATATATGAATACAGTGATAGAGTCGTATTGCTATAGTAGAGGATCAGCTGATAATACTGAAGGAGTGATATATGAATACAGTGATAGAGTCGTATTGCTATAGTAGAGGATCAGCTGATAATACTGAAGGAGTGATATATGAATACAGTGATAGAGTCGTATTCCTATAGTAGAGGATCAGCTGATAATACTGAAGGAGTGATATATGAATACAGTGATAGAGTCGTATTCCTATAGTAGAGGATCAGCTGATAATACTGAAGGAGTGATATATGAATACAGTGATAGAGTCGTATTGCTATAGTAGAGGATCAGCTGATAATACTGAAGGAGTTATAATTGAATACAGTGATAGAGTCGTATTCCTATAGTAGAGGATCAGCTGATAATACTGAAGGAGTGATATATGAATACAGTGATAGAGTCGTATTGCTATAGTAGAGGATCAGCTGATAATACTGAAGGAGTTATATATGAATACAGTGATAGAGTCGTATTGCTATAGTAGAGGATCAGCTGATAATACTGAAGGAGTGATATATGAATACAGTGATAGAGTCGTATTGCTATAGTAGAGGATCAGCTGATAATACTGAAGGAGTTATATATGAATACAGTGATAGAGTCGTATTCCTATAGTAGAGGATCAGCTGATAATACTGAAGGAGTTATATATGAATACAGTGATAGAGTCGTATTCCTATAGTAGAGGATCAGCTGATAATACTGAAGGAGTGATATATGAATACAGTGATAGAGACGTATTCCTATAGTAGAGGATCAGCTGATAATACTGAAGGAGTTATATATGAATACAGTGATAGAGTCGTATTCCTATAGTAGAGGATCAGCTGATAATACTGAAGGAGTGATATATGAATACAGTGATAGAGTCGTATTCCTATAGTAGAGGATCAGCTGATAATACTGAAGGAGTTATATATGAATACAGTGATAGAGTCGTATTCCTATAGTAGAGGATCAGCTGATAATACTGAAGGAGTGATATATGAATACAGTGATAGAGTCGTATTCCTATAGTAGAGGATCAGCTGATAATACTGAAGGAGTGATATATGAATACAGTGATAGAGTCGTATTCCTATAGTAGAGGATCAGCTGATAATACTGAAGGAGTTATATATGAATACAGTGATAGAGTGGTATTCCTATAGTAGAGGATCAGCTGAGAGTCACTGACGTGAGCTTGACTAACGTGACCTGCCCAGAACTGACGCTACGCTTGATGTTTGTTTAAGCCATCCTTCAGCGTGGTCATGTGATTTATCAGACCTGATCTTGGACGTCTTCGTCGCAGAGCTCCAGCTGCATGATGTGCTCAAAAGGTCTGAAGAGAGCTTCATTAAAATGAAAGTGTGGCAGTTCTGCCCAGCTGATCAAAACCTCCATCAGAACATCATGGATGAAGGACACGGCCTTCTGGGATACGTGGCGCTCTTTATGACAGGCGGCCTGTGGGGGAAAAGTCAAACAAAGGGGATTTGTGTTATTTTTTTCTCACCTATCAAAGAAAAAAATGATAGATTCACCATTTGAGATTTGGCAGCGAGCTTTACCGCACATGCGTGTTCCTTTTATGTGATTATTGAGGTTGAATTCATATCAAAATATGCCAAACTTCCCTTACTACTTCTGAATAGGATGCCTACTTCATAAATTGTATGAAAATTGTGGAAATAATGGTTCAGATTACTCAAAACACATGTGGAAATTGAGTCTGGTTGTGCCCTAGTGGAAGCGTTCGGTACTGCACCCTCACACACTCTCACTGAAAGCTCACTTTTTGAGATATCAACCTAAAATTTGAAACACAACTTGTTCAGAGTTTTGGCTTTGATTTTCTTGCAGTTTTAGAGTCCACCAGGTTTTGAAAAAATATAATTTTATATAAAATATGAATAATTAAATGTTTACATTTTACATTTTCATAAACTCAAACTACTATAACTTTTTTTCTGTTTCACTTTCTTAATTTATTTAACTTCTAAAAAAATATGCCAAATGTCTTCTTTAAAACAAGACCAATCTTACATCTATATTCCAAAGCATTCTTGAATTACAACCATTTAAGTTCGGATTGTGCATTTTCATGTTTATTCAAAAAAGGGGGCGTGACACTTAATAAAAAAATAATTTTAAAAAAAGTTCTATTTTTGGCTAATGTAAAATAGCTTGGCTCCGCCCTCATACGCACTTCCACTCAATTTTCATTTTCCTTCCGTACGTCGTCTGGGTTTGCGGTATATTCGCGGGTTTTCTCCGGCTAATTTTTTACCGGGCCAATCAGCGAACAGAGGGAGTGGCTGAGAACGATGACGTTAATGTCGTGCGCTAGTTTGAGTCGTCATACGTCACGAACAAACGTCAGCGATTGGTTATGGCAGATCCAGAGTGACTCTGGGTAGATCCAATAGTTTTAAACTTCACCAGAGTACCCGCCTACAAGGAAGTTAACGCTTGTCAATGGAGCGAGGCCAGACTCTCTGTACAGATGAAATGTACGAGAGTCTGGTGGGACCAGGCTAAATGTAAAGGCCCTTTCACACCAAAAGTCAAATGTATAAGTGAATACAAAAATTCACATCTGTACAGTAGAGGGCGCAGCTCAAACTAACCTTTCAACTGTCCTGCCATTCTAGATCACAGAAAAATAGGATGCAGGAGAAGAAATTTTAACACTCTTACATAAGCAATACAAATGTGATGTTTAACTAAAGGCATTTTTGCTTATTCGTACACCTGAATTGGATCATCAAAGGTCAGCAGCAAAGACATTGTTCCATAAAGTGAGATTAAATACATAAAGTACATTTCTATTATGTACTTTAGCATATTAAATTATTGCAGTTTTGCATAATATCCTGAGTTTGCATTTCTCTGTTTTTATTCATTTTTGAGGAATACTAAATCTGTTTTTGTGCAAGTGATGAGTACTGTAAGTGCAGGCTCACATTTAGTCTGGAACTACAATAATCATCATGTGTCCACACAATGCCTCTGAATATACATATGTTGTTCTGTTATGAAAGATTTACACGTTATTGCTCAAATCAATTTCCCTTTTGAGAAAATGAATGGAATTTTTCCTTCCCGAATCCAACTGCTCTCTTCATCTCATGCCAGCAGAAATACAGAAACACTGATTAAGAATGAAGCTGGATATCACTCTATGTGTGAACACCCCCTTTAAAAAATGAAAATTCACCCTATCTATTTTCGAAATGTTAAAGATCTTATTGAGAACATTTCATCCGTGCACAATAATTATTTTTTTTCTTTTTCGAGCTTATGATGTTTAGTCAAAAATGTCATAACTGGACTTCTCTGTGTTTCTTTAATGGAATACTGAAGTGTTTATAATAAATGATTCATCCATGCACATCATTATTTTATTTTTTTTATTTGCCACACAACCTTGAATTAGAATAACGTCCCCTCCCTCTTGCAGCGACATCTCTTCTCTTCACAACCTGTCACTCACATGAGATCCACCAATAGCAAACCACAACCGTCCAATCAATTCCCCATGGACAAAATCTTGTTCCAGAAGTCATTTCACTCAAACATACAGCATGATAAAGAGGAAAAGACTTGCAACTTCCGTTTCATGCCGACTTTAAAACTCGCATCCACTTTTGAGTGCCACGCCCACTTCTCAACATCCAATCAACAACCGATGCACAGAACCAAGTCCCCGCCTTACATTTTTTCTTTTCCGATAATCCGGTACACTCGGATGTACGTCACAATACAGAAGAAAAGATGAGATGCTACTTCCATTTCATCGCAACACTAAGGGCCCTATCATACACCCGGTGCAATGCAGCGCGGGGCGCGACCATAGACTGTAAAAAAAAATGGACGTAGTATCCGTGACGTCACCCGTAGGTTTCTGAAGAGCGTTTTTGAAGCCTAAAGTGGGCGTCGCCAACCGTCGCCATCTTGGCAGCGCGTCACCCCTCGTCACTCCCGGATAAAATAAAATGGGCAAAGAGGCGGGACGTGGGTGGAGCTGAGGTGCTAATGCTATATGCTACTGGCCTCGCGCTAAAGTGACAGCTGTTTGAAGAAGTAAAGCCAATAGTTTAAGTTAATGTTTTTGCCCTTTTTTATCAACTTTATTAACCAGACAAGGGACATGCAATTAGTTAAGAGCAGCATGTATACAACAGTACATAACACAGATCACACACATTTCTCACAACATACAAGCAGTCAACTATGTGTATCGTGATGCATTATTATTCTGCTAGTTAAAAATGTATTATCATGCAGACAGTAACTTACAATATTACTCTGAGCTTGTGCGTGTGACAGTGATTCATGTGCATACATGTCGCATGGCATCGCACGTCAAGTTCGTAAAGAGCTTTATTCAGTCCATTTTAAAATCTGATTTTGGCCGCCTCAGATGGGTTAAACCTGGGGTAGGCAAGTTCGGTCCTAGAGAGCCGCTGTCCTGCAAAATTTAGTTCCAACCCTAATCAAACACACCTGAATAAGCTCATCAATGTCTTCAGGATTACTAAGGCTATAGGTAGGAGAGGTTTTTTTCAGTGTTGGAGCTAAACTCTGCAGGACAGCGGCTCTCTAGGACCGAACTTGCCTACCCCTGGGTTAAACCAAAGATATTACCTCGGAAGTTCAAGTAAATGCACTAGAAATCCGCACTCATTTAGTGTGCATCTATTGCATGGACGGAGAGAAAGCACTGACACCTGCAGGATTTCATCTGACGGTACTTTTTATTTTACACTAAAAAGTTAAATAAGCATATCTGTTCCGTGAGAGCAATAGTATACCGCATAACGAGTGTGGTCTCTATATCTACAGACGTTTTTAAATCTAAACTCCAAAAAGCAATGAAATTGTCAGACATCCATTAGTGCATGCGAGGGAAACAACTGGAAATACAGCGCTGGTTGTTCTCTCCATACCCGACAACGACGGAATCCAAAGGCATGCATGGGCGAAGGTATAATACGTGTATTAAATTTATGAAATAATCCCGAAAAAAGCACAAACACAGCTGAGGGTGACGCTAACAGACAGCAGACAAACGACTAGCAGTGACAGCAGCGGCAATCCACCTGTCAATCAAGTGGCCACGCCCTAAATTATGCAGAACTTTAAGGCTTAATATAATTTAAACAGGTGAGTTGTAAAAAAATTCACCCCCCTCACAGTCGTCACGAAGGGCAAAATTAGCTATATAGACCAAAACCACTATTTGCCACCAGTCTGTAAACATGTTGTGTGTGTGTTCCGTGTTGGTTTCAAGAGAGAGACGGGGAGGTTGCCGCTTGGGTGCGACGCAAGTGTCCTTGTGCTAGTTTCAGCCGACGGCACTTTTCATTTACACGTCCTGCGCCACGTTGTTTAAATAGCAAATGCATTTGCGCCCATCTGTGGCCCATGGGCTGCTGGTCTGAAAACACACCCATTACTCATTAAAGGTCCCCTGACATGAAATGTTCACTTTCTGAGGTTTTTTAACATTAGTATTAGTTCCCCTAGCCTGTATTTGGTCCCCTCGTGTCTAGAAATTTCAGTCGGTGTAAACCGAGCTTTGACTATCTTTCTCTGCCTGTGAGAAAATGAGATCTCAGACGGGCTGATCTTGAATCTCCCCCATATGACGTCATACGGGGGAAAGTTTACCTCCCCTTTCTCTGCTTTGCCCGCCCATGAGAAAACGAGCTAGCAAGTACGCACGCGCGCGATTTTAGTTTTTCCTAGAGAAATATCATGGGGTGTGAACGAGCGAAGCACAACAGTTGCTCAATAATTGGATGCACAAATGATCACCGAAGTATTTTTTACTTCCTTCATCCAATCCCCAGAAGGATCAATGGATTAATTTCATTTACTCTGGAAATGCACCGACACAACACACCAAAGTTTGGCATCGTGTTTGCATTGGTGAAAGCATTAGAGAGAGTGTAGAAACTGCGTTGCAATGATAAGATCTTCATTCTCGCGATCAACACACTGTCTTCTGCTCAATGCTCATCACGGCAACATTTTATGTGATGGGAATAGATCTAAATACTTTAAAAACATCTCACGATTCGTTAATCTCGATAGCTGTTATAGTAAAAACGTATAATAGCTGTAATAGTATTCGAGAGAGTTTCACATGTAGTACATAGCTATTTCATATGCAAGCATGTCAGCCAATCACAGCAGTGGGCGGTTACACTGAATCCCACAGGGACACGCCCCTTCAAACAGAGCGTTCAAATCAGAGGCTAAAATCAGGCTAGGAAAAATGCCTTTTATTTCGAAATTATTTTTTTTGATTTGATTTATTCCACAGTAAAAAAATAACAATAAATGCATAACAAGATGCCATTACAATGACACTACACATTTATCAGAGCTGTCAAGGATAGCACAAGAAAGTTACAAAACTTATTTCCATTGTGGTCCTCGTTGTAGTCCGATAAAGATGGCAAGCAAGCCACAGATGACAATAGAGCACCTTGTACACTCAAACACACAAATACATACACATCAGTAATAAATATTCCTTAAGACTACATAAAAACTAAATCTGAGTAGCTTTTAGCAACCATTCACCAAATGCTTGCTTAAAGCAGCGATCTGACTGGCTTAACTTAATCTCAACTGGGAGTTTGTTCCATTCAATTGCTGCCATGTACAAAAAGGTGTTTTGCCCAGAACAACTCTTAAATCTACAAGGTACTATGTCTGTGGCACTGCTTCTAGTTGAGTAGCTATGAGAGTTCCTAATAAACTTAAAATAATCTTTAAAATACCTTGGCTCATTCCTATGCAAAATCTTTCTTGTTAATCTCAGTTTCAGCTGTCTCACCCTATTTTCGACTGACAACCACTTTAAATTCTTAAGTTCAAAAGAACCAACATGTTTCCTATTATTAATGTTTAAAATCAACCTAACTAATTTATTTTGTGCTGTTTTGAGTTGTACTTTTATCCTCTTGGGGGTACTACTGTACCATGTAGTACAGGCATAATCGAAGAGTGGCTGAATTAGAGCATTTGCTAACATTAGTAAAGTTTCTTTATTTAAAAAATGAGCCTTACGAGTCAGAAATTTAATTCTTTGGTTTACTTTTATAATAACTCTTTGACCCATACTTTCGCCACTCAAGGAACTATCTAAGTCACAGCCTAAATATTTAACACAATTTTTAACTTCAATCTGGGTACCACCCACAGAAATGCTAAGCTCAGGAGTCCTACTCAACCTTATTTTTGAACCAAATAAGATAGATTCAGTTTTCCCTAAATGCAAAGACAGTTTATTCTCAATCAGCCATTCACTTATATTATTTAACTCATCACTTAAATGGTTCTCAATAACTTTTATATCCTTATGAGAGAACACCAAGGCTGAATCATCCGCATAGAGAAAGAGATTACAATTACAGACAGATTTCATATCATTTATATACAAAAGAAACAACAATGGACCCAGGACACTACCCTGTGGCACCCCACATGTTATTTCTCTAGCCTCAGACAGAGTGCTGTTAATATCAACTCTTTGATACCTCTCAGTCAAGTATGATCCAATCCATTCACATGCCATACTGTTAAACCCTAGAGCTATGTTTCCTGGGTTGCCCTTGAAATTATGACTATTTTTGATCTAAAAAACATACTAACATTATAAGGGCAACCCAGGAAACATTCTAAAATAATAAAATAACCCCATGTCAGGGGACCTTTAAGGGCGCTTTCACACTTGCTTCGATTGCCTGTTCCGAACCCGAGTTCGATTGCTCCCCCCTCCCCCGATGGACTGTGTTCACATTGTACTATTTGTATCCGAACCGCGGTACACTTGCGAAATCAAGATGTTGATGTGTTGCTTGGTAACCAGCGGCGCTTTGAATAAAAAGGCATCAAAATGGATAAAATTGCTCGCTTCACATTTGTTCTTCTTTTTTTTATACCTTTGGTCTTGTTTTCAAAGAAAAGATACAGAAACACACTTGCGTCTGTCTGCCGCAAAGTACTAAAATCGTTCCGAAGACAGCGGGCTGTCCGCCGAAGACAAATTTTGCGGAGGCAAGAATATAAATAATCTCTCTGCTTGCAGTGCGTCAATCCCGCTTTTCGTCAAGGTAAGTGTATACACACACACACACACACACACACACACACACACACACGCACTGACGACTGTCCTGTCGACCACATTATACATTATACGTCATCAATAGCGGTTCACTTCCGCGATTGCGTTCATATCAGCAGTGAACCGTACCGGAGGTCACATGAACCGTACCCCAGACCACCCTTGTTAAGCGGACTCGAGTACGGTTCGCGGGTGCGCACCCGAGTTCGGAAGACAGCGTTCACATCATCCAAACGAACCGAACTCTGACATCATTCGGACACGGGTGCGCACCAAAAGTGCTAGTGTGAAAGCACCCTGGAAGCGCCCTTAGACCATGTGCCTGGCGCGCCGAATGTTTTTCCCGTCCTTAAACTAGCAAAAGTGGATTCGGACTCGCCCTAAGTGCGCTTTAGATCATGCGCTTAGATCCTTAAAATGGGGCCCTTAGGATGTCTAATCCACACGAGGGTTGTTTGTGTTTATACCTCCACCAGGTGCGGCGCCACCACACTCCAGGCCCTCATCATGTGCAGCAGAGGTCGACTCTTGCTCTTCACGATGCGAAGCATGGCCTCTCCCAGCCGGAACAGGTGCAGGGCGCTGCGCTTGTCCTGGGTCGACTTCGCCTCCCCTTTAATGAAAACACAATGAGGTGAAGGAAAAAATGGGTTTTAAAACTCCTAAAAAATTTAAATAAGGTGCATAACCTTCAGAAAATGTGGTTCATTGACTCCAGGAGGTCGAACTAAATATTAAAGCTGCAGTCCGTAGTTTTTCCTCTTTGTCGCCATCTCTGTTCGAAATCTGCAATTGCAGTCATCCGTGGAATTATCAACTTTACGTGGGTTGTGCCTCGGCACGGCACAGCGCGGATGAACACAATGTTTTTAGGAGAGTGTGTGTCTGTCAGTCGCCGCCGGTGTGGATACTGGCATTCAGAATCACAGATTATTCTTTTTGGAAGTATGACCAACATAAGAATCACGGAAAATGTCCTCTAAACAAGTAACAAACATCCACTTCTGGTTCTGGTTCTGACATTGCAGTAAATCGCGCTCATTTAATCTAACAATCGCTTATCATATCACGTAAAACCGTGCAAATTATACTTTGTTCTCAAATTGTTAATGTTCAACATCAGCATTGCATGACTACATGTAATGTCCTTCCTATATGCATCCTTGTTATCGCATGGGCCGTTACAGTCTCTTTTCTTCTGTCGCCACTCCGTACATAACACTGAGTCTTTTGCATTTTACAGCGGGTGAATCTGTTGTCACTGGTGATTGTCGTTTGAACATTTCTGGATCCGCCCTCAAATTAATAAGTTTAATTATATCAAGTGCTGTGAGAAAAGGCTATAAATCTCCACCTCCAGCATCCTCACACTCACAGCCTACTAGCCGAGACTCTGCTTTATGTGTACAGATGTGTGTGTACAGATGTGTGTGTACAGATGTGTGTGTACAGATGTGTGTGTACAGATGTGTGTGTACAGATGTGTGTGTACAGATGTGTGTGTACTAATGTGTGTGTACAGATGTGTGTGTACTAATGTGTGTGTACAGTATGGGATGAATATAGTATCAAAATGATTAACACGTGCAAGCACAATTATCAATAAACTTGATACGTTGCAGAAATGTTTTATCCATGCCTTTCAACTTGCGTGTGCAAAATTCAAAATTGAATGAATGTGTAGCAATTTGTACAAATAGAGAAATTTTTGTGAATACAAATGTTTTCTTTTGTATTAGTGTATCATAATTTGTGCACAGGTGACGTGTGTGCATTCATTGAATTATTTTCTGAGTCGATCTCATTTGATTCATTTGGATTTTGAGACTTTCTTTTCGCTGTTTTTAAGCATTTCACAACCCACACACAAACAACTACAATTGAATAGGCCTGGTGCTAATTATTAATGTGTGCACAACTACACATTTATTTGACAAATTCACAAATGTGCGTCGCTACATTTAAACTAATACAATACAACTTGTGTGTGCAAAATCCAGAATCACATGAAAGTGCAGCATTTTGTACAAATAGAGACAGAGAAACCTCGATTTTGTATTAATGTAGGCCAGAATTTGTGCATGCAACAAGTAAGATGTGCATTTGTGGATCAGGTGACACGTGTGCATTCATTGACTCGTTTCTGAGTCGATCCTATTTGATTCATTTGGATTTTGAGACTTTCATTTGGCGGGTTTCGCCTTGCAAGATCCACACACACTGTCTGAGAAAACCTGCTACCACTAGGGATGTCACGGTACCAAAATTCCAGTAGTCGGTACCGATACCATTAAAATGTTACGGTTCTCGGTACCAATTTCGGTACCACAGCAAAATCAGTTTGAACTATTTTTCCAATTTAACTATTTGAAAAAAATATTCAATTCAATTCAATGACTTTATTATTTATGACGGTAAATGTATGAAAGCATTGAAGGCTACATGCTGATTAAACGAAATTATTGATGATATTGAGAAATATTGCTTATAAAAAAAATCAAGTGAAAAATAATCAACCTTCTATGCACACATTATTATTAGTAGTAGTAGTAGTATTTTTAATTAATGGAGACATAGTTAAATCTATTGTACAGTAGCCTAATATAATTATTTCTGTCAATTTCTTTAAGTTAAACCGAACTTTTATTTTGACGGGTTGCCGTGAAGACCTTTGAGTTTCTGTGCGTGTATGATGACGAGTTTTTCTCAAATGAAACGGTAAAATGCTCATGAAGTGACTCTCGGAGATGAATTAAAGAGCATATTGCAGGTAAAAAAAAAATCTAAATTAATATATAACCTTGTATGAAAATACCATATTAAAAGTTAATGCAGGATTTAAAATGTTTTAAAACGACATAAGGGCACTAATTTAGTAGATAAAGTGAGCGTTTCTAGGACTGCTCGTAAAAACGGCTTTTTTTTTCAAACTCGCGTCATTTTACGTCACGCTAGGGAGCCTCAGCCTCGGCTCAGTGCAGAGCAGGCTGGTGTTCAGTGAGAGCGGCCGTGAGTCAGTGTGTTTTTCGGTAGTTTTTGTATTTTAATTTATCATCGTCATGGTTAATTATTCTGTGTGGAGGTTGCAAAAACAAAGGCAACTTGTAATTGAAAAACAAAATTACTCAGGTTGTTTAAATATTCAAATCTTTAATTTTCTGTTTATGTTATAACCCAGGTGAAAAATATGTATTAAAAATGTACTTGGGTATGTTTTTAGTACAATAGAAATATACTCAACTATAGTTTTTATACATTTAATAGTATAAATCTACCCTAAAAATACTAATGTCTGCTGGCCTGATATACGATGGTAATAATCTGTACAATATTGTGAGCACAGTGTATCGTTAGCGAACGTGTATCTATAAGCACTTCTCTCACCAAGACACCTGTCCTGTTCTCCACTGGTTCTCCTCACACCACAACTCATGGTGTCTCTGACCGTTCTGTCTGACATTAGTCCTGGCCTGTCCCTGCTCTCTTGGCAGCATAGCAGGCTCATAATTGTATGGCTGTGGTCTGTCATACGAGTAAGTACTTCCTCAGCGTCCGAAATGTCATTGCGATCCATTGTTTTCCTGTTGTTTGAATCGACCGCTCTCCCGCCCATTATGTCACGCCCGCCACGCCCATTTTCAGACGCGGAAGTAAAATGTTCTCACAAAAACGACTCCAGAAGCTTCTGTAGCGTATTTATAAGTATATTTTAAAGAAAATCTAGTTCCTACATTATTTTTCTATACATTGACTCGTTGGGTCCTCTAACCTGTAATATGCCCTTTAAGCATGAATCATGTCATCATATCGCGAGGCAGCAGAGACTGAAAACAGCGCGAGCGTCAGTCGTGCTTCAGTGTGTGTGTGTGTGTGTGTGTGTGTGTGTGAGGTAACGTTAAATGAAACCGCGCGTCTGCGCCGTTCATTCACACAGAGACAAGCAGAACATGCAGGGTTAATATTTAAATAGTCTTTTTGCAGTTTAATATACACAGCCACCACATCAGCAGCGCCGCCGGTCGCCATGTCTCAGCGCTTTCATGAAGAGGACGCAACTTCACGCCCTTATCGTGCATGCGCATCCAGAACCAGGTTTGACAGGGTACTCGGTACCACCGGTACTTGGTACCGTGACGTTTAAAATTTTTTAGTACCGACTTGGTACCGAAGTGCCAAATATTTTGACAACACTAGCTACCACTAGATGGCAGTATAGCTGCTAAGACAACGGCCGCGTAATCAAGCGTTCTTCCACATTTAAGACGCTTAATCTGAGTGATATTGAAGCGCCAAATTTAGTACACAATATAGGCCTACCTTATTAATAAAGCATACTTTATAAAGGCAATCAGATTATGAACAACACCCATAGAAAACCATTATAAAACGCTTCACGTGCAATAGCGCATTGCATGTTCAATAAGGTGTATCGGCTACTGAGTTTTAATATCACCGTCTTACTGCATTGACGTTATGCTTTTTCGTTTTGTGTGTGTACTAATGTGTGTGTACAGATGTGTGTGTACAGATGTATGTGTACAGATGTGTGTGTACAGATGTGTGTGTACAGATGTGTGTGTACAGATGTGTGTGTACAGATGTGTGTGTGCATATGTGTGTGTGCAGATGTGTGCAGATGTGTGTGTGCAGATGTGTGTGTGCAGATGTGTGTGTGCAGATGTGTGTGTACAGATGTGTGTGTACAGATGTGTGTGTGCAGATGTGTGTGTACAGATGTGACGTAATGACGCAAAGACATGCTCGAATTTCCCGTGGAAATCCACCAGTACCACTGGAGTTAAAAACAGTATTACAAGCTTACCGCTTTGAATCGAGCTACGGCAAGCAGAGAGTTTTGAACACTGGCTGGTTATGTACTTGCTCAAAAATTTATTTTGGATAATTTTTAACCCAAAAAAGTTACGCACTGCAGCTTTAAGTGAGCTGAATAGTTCTCGGATAATTTTATATTAGTTGTATGAGACTAGAACTTGGTTCAACTCTGATACTAAAATCTGGAACTTGTCTGAATACGGTACTGAAAACCTTGATTATTTCTGACTTCATTATTTATAGCAATAAACATAAAAAAACAAAAAATAAAGAGTAGCATGTAACTGCATTGCAAATTTAGCCTAAATGATGGTGTTCTGTTGGTGGAGAGTGTACTCAGTACTCTGTGTGTACCTGGCATGGCTAAGGAATAGTCTCCGGTTTCCGTGACCGAATCGAACAGTTGAGACTGTGAAGCTTTTCTGAGCTGATGCAGGAAACCCACGAGACCCACGAGGTTGAGTTTACTGACGGCATCCTCGAACAGCCTGCAGGACATTCACAACAGTTACACGTTAAACAGACATGTGAGAGGAATACTGATGAGTACAAATACAACAAGAGTTTTACTCCTTGATGCTGATCGCTCAATACATTGTTACAGCCATGGTCAAATTCACTATATCATGCTGCATAGATCATATTATTGTAATTGCGAGTTTCCGACTTGTAGAAAAAATAAATGTACAGCCTAGGAGAATCTGATGTGAAACTAAAACTTGCTTGGTTTCTGAAGTGGATCTACTAGCCCGAAATATCTGTCAGTGGCCGTCTTATTGTCTAGCAGAGTCCCATCACTTATTTAACAGAGCTTAACTGATCACTGGAAAGAGGTAAACAAATGGACATTGCGATTCAATGGGTTTTCCCATGTATGACATCCTACAGTATTTTTCTTAATCCTTCTTTTAAAGGATTTGTGCAAATTATTCCATTAGAGACCAGCTGCAAATGATCATTTTTCTTAATTTTTCTGTAGCTCTACAGCAATGCCATTTTTTCGATTCCGAGGGAAAGGGAAAGGTCTGCAAGTTTTAAAGATTAAAGTAGATAAATTGAGTTTTTGTCTCCCTGAACTGCCTGAAATGAATTCCAGTCTCACTTCCTGTTTCATACCTACGTAACAATGTAACAAATTTGCATAATTCCAGCCTATGGTCTTCATTGGCTGCTCTCAAACGATGTCTACTTTGTCCCTCAAACACTGTAGTTGTCGCCGAGACTGGAAGAGTTTGGTTCGTTTTGCATTGTGTGTACAAATGTTGATGAAAATCCGGAGCTAAAATTCAGATATGGTAATACACATTTGGTTTCTAAAACGCGCTGTAAGCGGTAGACCAATCACAACAGACTGGACCATCTGACCAATCAGAGCAGAGTCGGCACTCAGAAAGTGGGGTTTAAAGAAACCGAATCCTTGATCGAACCTTTTCAGACACTGTGAGAAGCTGCAAAGTATATTATGAGAATTTAAAGTGTTCTTTACCTTGGATGCATTTAAACCTATTTTAGGAGACCTTAAAAACAAAATTAGGACCTTTTAAAATAGCATGACTGGGGCACTTTAAAACAGATGCTATATATTTACTTGTCCTAACACAGAGCGCTCTATGGCCATCAAACTGTCTACCAAATTATGAACTTACTGGTCCCCCTAGTGGCCATTTTCAACACAACTCCAGCTAGGAAACAAATGTTTGAAAGATATTAGATTTGTTTGATATACCGTTAACTAGAAAACAATGAGCAGAGCCACATATTGCGCTTCGTTTGAGTTATTCAAGTGGAATCGTCATTACTTATTATTTTTGGGTGGACTTAAAGGGATAGTTCACCCAAAAATGAAAATTAGCCCATGATTTACTCACCCTGAAGCCGTCCTAGGTGTATATGACATTCTTCTTTCAGACGAATACAATCAGAGTTATATTAAAAAATGTCCTGGCTCTTCCAAGCTTTATAATGGCAGTGAACAGCCATTTCTGTTTTAAAGTCCATAAAAGTGCATCTATCCATCATAAAAGTGCATCTGTCCATCATAAAAGTGCATCCGTCCATCATAAAAGTGCATCTATCCACCATAAAAGTGCATCCATCCATCATAAAAGTGCATCTGTCCATCATAAAAGTGCATCCATCCATCATAAAAGTGCATCAGTCCACCATAAAAATGCATCTGTCCATCATAAAAGTGCATCTGTCCATCATAAAAGTGCATCCGTCCATCATAAAAGTGCATCTATCCACCATAAAAGTGCATCCATCCATCATAAAAGTGCATCCATCCATCATAAAAGTGCATCCATCCATCATAAAAGTGCATCTGTCCATCATAAAAGTGCATCTATCCATCATAAAAGTGCATCTGTCCACCATAAAAATGCATCTGTCCATCATAAAAGTGCATCCATCCATCATAAAAGTGCATCTGTCCATCATAAAAATGCATCTGTCCATCATAAAAGTGCATCCGTCTTTCATAAAAGAGCATCTATCCATCATAAAAGTGCATCCATCCATCATAAAAGTGCATCTGTCCACCATAAAAATGCATCTGTCCATCATAAAAGTGCATCCGTCTTTCATAAAAGAGCATCTATCCATCATAAAAGTGCATCCATCCATCATAAAAGTGCATCTGTCCATCATAAAAGTGCATCCATCCATCATAAAAGTGCATCTGTCCACCATAAAAATGCATCTGTCCATCATAAAAGTGCATCCGTCTTTCATAAAAGTGCATCCATCCATCATAAAAAGTGCATCCATCCATCATAAAAGTGCATCTATCCATCATAAAAGTGCATCCATCCATCATAAAAAGTGCATCCATCCATCATAAAAAGTGCATCCATCCATCATAAAAGTGCATCCATCCATCATAAAAGTGCATCTATCCATGATTAAAGTGCTCCACACAGCTCCGGGGGGTTAACTCTCTGGGGTCGGCGGTCTCGCTGGCGATACCAGCTCACTTTTTTCCTTATCAGTGCAAAAGAGGCTCAAATTACTCTGTTAATTTTGATCTTACATATAAGTGTTGTACATCATTCGATCCTGTTAGGTTTGTATTTTTTTTGTGGAACCTCATAATAAAAACAAAGTGTTGTGCTTTTCGCCTAATAAAGAAAAATAAACATGATGCGCGTTCTGCGTTCTCTCTGTCAGTGAAGTCCATTCTGAAACGCGTCCGAAAAATCATCTGTAACTCTGCAAATACTCAGTCAAACAGGTATACAGGCACACAGGCATGAAGCCTGAATTATCTTCTTTTAAATGAAGTAATTTATATAAAAAAAAATTTTTCTCATTTTATGTAATCTGTACGAAAAGAGAGAGATGATAGTCGTTCTCGTCTCAGCTCATTAAAAAGTTAATTTGACCACGCCCACGGAGCGCGCGCTCTATTCAAACACAAATGCTCTGAGGCGATCCACGCCCACATCAGCTGGATAACCCACCGAAAGAGACTCAGATTTACGACGCTGTGAGGAATAATAGTACTATCTTAATAATAATCCTGGAAAAAATTACCTCAGAAGTAGGCTACAGGTAGTTTAATTTGGAGGAGCAACGGATCCAGCCGAGGAAATAGGTACATTCTTTATTTTCAAGTGCTTTGTGCTAATCGCGATATGGAATAGTGTCTGTAAACAAAAAGACTGTTTGAATCGCGTTTTTGTGTGTGAATGAATGAACAGCTTTTACCTAACTATATTCCAATACTGAGATGAGTAAAAATCGACTGAAATATATTGAAATAAAATATTTTTGTATAAGCAACGTATTAAACTGCAAATTAACATTTATATGTCCTAATCATAAAAACGTTATGTTACATATGAAAGACAAGATGTCGTTTTTACTGTAAAATACTGCCACATCAAATAAGCTTGTTTGCTAAGATGTTATTATAGTGTTTGTTCGATTGTAAGCTATATTCAAACTAATTAATCCGCAACTGTGAAATATGATAAAATGTATACTTTAGTATATAATACAAAGAAAGATTACATTTGAAATATAGTTAAAATTTTAATTGTTGTTGTAATTGTAACCTTTTTATTAAAATAGCAAAAATATATGTAGGCTACATATAAATAAATCTTAGGTAAATCTTAGAAGCTCAATATAAGCCTCCTCTTTAAATTATTTGTATTGTGTTTTATTAGTGACACATTTGGGATACATTCCCAATCTTTCTGTAAAAACAGTATGATAATTAACTGCACAATTACTAGAAATTTTTACATTTGATATTATACAATTTGCAAGCACAATTTGAAAAATAAATAAATAATTGGAACTGTGAACCAATTTTGTATTATATAGGCATATATATATATATATATATATATATATATATATATATTGTCATTGCATTCTTGTGGCTCAGTGACACACCTGAATGAAAGGGTCATTAGTATGCAGCCCCATTATGCGCTCATTATGCGGGCCCATTGTCTTCTCAGGTGTGAATCACAGCAGGTCACACCCCTGCGCATATTGCCTTTCCAAACAAAAAGTGTCATTTTTAAATTTAAACCAATCTATTGTTTTATGTGAATGATAAGGCAGGATGATTTTCAGATCATTTTGAAGAAAAAACTCTAGGCGACAACATCCATTAGTCAAAAGTCTTGTGGACACATATTTAGTATGTGTTTTGTGGCCTTATTTCAGAAACTTTAAGTTTTAGTTTTTTCAATCACGCATAAACAATATTCTCTCAAAAATACAAAAATGTACATACATGTCGATAACACATTATGGTAGCCCTGTGTGTGCTAAATAGAGTGTAATTACACCTTTGCCAGTAATATGTTTATAAGCAACTGAAAAAAGCACAAATGTCAGAGTATGTCAAAACATCTCAAGGACCCCAAAAACACCTTGGACCCCAGAGGGTTAATAAAGGCCTTCTGAAGTGAAGCGATGCGTTTGTGTAAGAAAAATATCCATATTAAAATGTCCCGGCCAAATGATTCCATTCACTCCCATTATAAAGCTTGGAAGGCCAGGACATTCATTTTTGGGTGAACTATCCCTTTAATTCTGATTACACACAGTATAATTAACATTACCCCATGTTGTTGATAAAACATTCCGCTTAACCTAAAATCCAATGGAAAAATGAAGGTGGGGAGGAATGATTATGTTAGTTTGGTACCGGTCAGCTTGTGTGGAGAGAGTGCAGACGGCTTTGGCCACACTGGTGCCCGTGAGCAGACTGGCCCCCCGCAGGTCCGCTGCTTTCCCGCGACTGCTTTCCCTCAGGAGCTCCTGGATGGAGAGCGGCTGGATAACGGGATGGCTGAGACCCAGCTCCAGCTCTGGACTGGCCTCTCCACTCAGCTCCAGCTCCAGGTCCACGGCCACGGCCTGCGCTGCCTGTGTGATGGCCATCGGAGGCTGCGAGCCGCCGTCACTGAAGTGGGTGTGCTCCAGTGAACTAACATACTCAATCACTCTGAGGAATATTAAAACAAACTCAGTTTCCGGTTATTTGATTTTGGATCTAATTTAAAGGTGCAGTGTGTAATTTTTAGCCGCATCTAGTGGTGAGGTTGTGAATTGCACCCAACAGAAGTTACAATGGCCGACAGGAAGTGATGTCGTCGTCTGAGACAGCAGAGAGTAGCCAGTTAAGCAATGAGGTTTCTTTACAAAGATAAATTAAGAAATTAGGTTTACTTGATTATTCAGTAAAACGATGTTATTTAGAATATTATTGTTACTTGTTCATCATTGTGTCAGTGTTTTATTCGCTGACTTTAGCAGCTTCTGTGCACGAAGAACAACATAGTGACGAAACGCGTGTGTCCGCTCCGGGCCACTGTAGAAACATGTCGATGTAAGCGGACCCGCGGAGTGTGTAGATAAATGGCTCATCTAAGGTAATAAAAACATAACGGTTCATTACGTAATGTCTTTATACACCACTGAAAACATACTTATGTATATGATATTGCATTTATGTCAACAGGTCCTCCTAAATATTACACACTGCACCTTTAAATACGTTAAAACATTTTAACAGTGATATATTGATATACTATAACTATATATTTATGCATTTGCTCTAAAATGCCTTATTAGAATGTTTAATGCAAGTAAAATACAGTATAAAAAACATTCATTCATATGCAGTATGCACCAATATAACATTGCATATAAATAAACAGCAATATTTACCTATATACAGTATTGTGCAAAAGTAAGCTTAGGCACGCTAGTATTTTCACCCTAAAGAAATGGTATTAAGTCAGTTATTTATGTCTTTTGCTGTAGTATTTCAGTAGGAAATAACAGTTTACATTTTCAAACATTAATTTTGCCTTTAATTGTAATAATGCAGTGAAAAGTTTGTATGCACAAGGAGTCTGACAACAGCCGGTATGATCTGATCTCACCATCATCGAGACTGTGAGTGTTTACATGAAGAAACAGAACAAACTGAGACAGACTAAATCCAGAAGAACTGCGGGAACGTCTCCGAGATGCTTGAAGAAAACTTCCTGCAAAGCTATCTGAAAACCTCTGTGCAAGTGTACCTGGACAAAAGCTGTTTCAAACACAAAGGGTGCTCACACCAAATACTGATTTGATTTAGTTAATAGAAGTTAATTGATAAATGAAATTATTAATGGCATTATTTTTGAAAGCACCCTGACTTAACAGCATTTTAACACAAGTGCCTTAAACGTTTCACAGTACTGTAGCTTTGCTGATAGGTTTCTTCAAGCGTCTTGGAGATTTTGCCGCAATTCTTCTGGATTTAGTCTTTCGTTTTTTCTGTTGCTTCATGTAACCATTGACAGACTCGATGATGGAGAGATCAGACCATTCCGGCTGTTGTCAGACTCCTTAAACATTCAAATATCTCACTGGATTATAAAAAATGAATGGCAAAAATAATGTTTGGAAATGTAAACTGATATTTTCTACTGACACACTACAGCAAAACATGCAAATAACTGACTTAAAACCACTTTTTGGGGTGAAAATACTAAGACTTTTGCAAAGTACTATATTTTATTAAAACATTTTGATAGATGACAAACAGAATGCGAGTGAACATGATTAGAGTAAATTCACTGAAGTTGATAGCTAGACTTGATTCACGGTAATGTACTGATTTAAAAGTAAAATCCCATGTAGACTTTTTGTTAAATAGCATTTAATTATAAGAAAAACCTCAACCAACAGCATGAGCGAAATACATCAATAATGAGAAGACCATCATAGTAGTGCTGCTACATATATACTGTTTTCTTTCCTTAAAAGAAGAACTGAACGCATTACTACAGTTTGAAAGGAAGATGTTTATATTTAGAGGCAAATTTGAGTCATTTCAAAATGTCAGATTACTTGCAAACAATTAATGAGTAATAGTGATGAATTATTTTCATCTGGTGACAGGCCTAAAAGCAATTTGATTACTTTACTAAAGATTGGACAGTAAGATCAGGTCCTGGTTCTTCCCGAAGAACTGATTTGTGAGTGTTTTACCTGAACACGTGAGGCCAGCAGTCATGGTTATGGCTGCCCATCTCCAGCCCCACATTGAGTATAGCGTCCATGCAGAGCACATGAGCCGTGTGAAGCCTCACGCCCTGACAGCGGCCCATCTGCTCGAGTTTCTGTTCAACACGCTGCTTAACTACAACACAGACACATGCAAGATCATTAAACAGAAGAGCAGTAGGGTTTGAACTGGTGGTCTGAGGTTAGTTAGTTCAATATTTGGGTCTGAGGTGTTTTCTGAGTCCTGGAGGTGTTCTGACATGCTCTGACATTTGTGCTTATTTCTGTTACTTGTGATATTTTCATGGCTAAAGTCTGATAACACTGTATTCAGCACAAACTTTGCTACAATAATATGTCAGCAGCATGTATGTAAAAGTTTGTAGTTTTGTACAAAGTGGTTTGTGAAAAACCACAAATAAATTGTCACTGAAATAAGAAAACCCATACTGATTATTTCTTCACAAGACTTTTCACATAGCCTAGAATATTTGCTTCAAAACTATGTGAAAATCATCCCGCGTACTCATTCAGATAAAACAATATATTGATTTATTTGTATGACATGTTTTGTTTAAGAAAGCTTTATGCGAGGAGGCGTGAATCATCATGAATATTGATGCGTTTCACACCTGAGAAAGACAAAGACCCTCCCATAATGCCCCTATCAGGCCCTATCATTATGAGGAACCTTGCACAAAGAATGAGTAGAGGTTTAAAAACTCACTAATATTGATCACCAATGCACCATTTATCCAAATATGGCATTTACTCATTTGTATAAGTTAAGGTTAACACTTTACTTTACAATACAGTTTCATTTGTTAACATTAGTTGACTACATCAATTAACATGAACTAACAAATGCTGTAAAGTATCGTTCATCGTTAAGCTTAGATAATAAACTGAGGATTTACTAATACATTTTAAAGTGCCCCTATTTTGTTTTTTTTCTTATATTCCCTCTAAAGGGATAGTTCACTTTGAAATTAATGTTTGGTGTGTTTTAGCTTACCTCAAGGGCATCCCAAGATGTAGGTGTCTTTGTTTCCGCAGTAGTTTCAATTTTGATATTTTTAGGTCAAACCGTTCTTGTCTGTCAGTCATATAATGCAGGTCTATGGTCACCACCTCAAAGAGCATGCACAGAGAAGTCCAAATTAAACATGATTTAATGACTCGTAAATGTAAGTACACATTGATGGCCTAAGACACGAAACGAGCGGTTTGTGTGAGAAAACGAACAGTATTTATATCGTTTTTACCTCTTGTAACCACAGCCACGTCCAAGTGATCTGAGGGCGCCGGCGCTTCGGTCTGCGCAAGTGCCGGAAAGCGCCGGAAGTGATCTCTCGTGCGGTTGCGAAAAAAATTCAACGTTGTCTGTTGATATATCGAAATCGTCTTCCATTGCGATTTCCTGTATATCTAATAGGGGTGTAATGATACACAAAATTGACGGTTCGGTTTTCCCACGGTTTTGACGTCTCGGTTCGGTTCGGTTCGATTCGGTTCGGTTCGGTTTAGAAAGCTAAAATTGCTTCTTTTTTTTCTTTTTTTTTTTTTAACAGTGGTTTAACAAAAAAATGATCTTTGTCTTTAAATTAATTCAATTACAATTAAACGTTTCACAAGGATTAAAAAAAAAATCTGCTAAATCTGTAAACTATATAGGGAGCCGCACATTACTATAACATTAAAGGTTGTAGCCTAGACTTTTAACCTGAATTCAGATGCTATTTATTTTTTAGATATAATAATCAACACACTGTATGAAAACATGTAAACTGAACATAAGGCAGTTTTTGCATTAACTTGTGTTTTTACTCTAATTTGTTATTGAAATATAATACTTTACACAGTTGTCATTTTCATGAAAGATATTTTAAACATAGATTAAATAATCAAGATATCATTAACAGGTTAAGTAAAATATAATATATAGGCTAACATGGTGCATTTATTTAGTGCAAGAGTTCATTTAGGAACCAAAATTGTGGACACTGAATCACTTGGCTGTTGAGGTAAATATAATGCTAGTGACAAGCTATGCTGTTTTATTGACGTCTTTCCGCTGCTGAAACACTGATTGAGCGATTACACGAGTTATGATGCCTTTCAGTAAGTATACTGCATCTTTCAACATACCTTCAGGTGTCCATTCTGTAACTGAGGAAGAGATGATCGCGTTTACCCGCGCGCCGCGCTGCTGCTTGAAATCAGGAGCCTAGTAGGCCTACAGCGATCTGTCACGCCACATCAGAGAGCGCCAAAACGCCATTTATTGTTTGAATTTCGTTATCAAATAGACAGAATTTGAAAGATTACACCTTGCTTATTATCGAAAGTAACAAAACACGGAGCTTGTTATTTGGTGTTAATGGTGGTTAGGCTACAAAACTGAATTCGTTGTGTACTGTAGCCTACACAAGACATGAGGTCTATTGAGCCGGGCTGGGCTGGGCGGGGCGGAGCCGGGGTAGCAGGGGGCGGGGAGGGGCGTGTTCGGTACGCAATGAAAGTATCGCGATTCGAATCGTGTGTTCTGTATCGCGGTTTTTCGGTTCGGTTCGAATATCGTTACACCCCTAATATCTAAATATGTTTAGATCTTCACAGTGAAAGGTAACACTTCCGAAATCTCTGTGTAAACAATGAGTGACGTACACGCGCGGGAGATCACTTCCGGCGCTTGCGCAGACCGAAGCGCCGGCGCCCTCAGATCACTTGGACGTGGCTGTGGTTACAAGAGGTAAAAACGATATAAATACTGTTCGTTTTCTCACACAAACCGCTCGTTTCGTGTCTTAGGCCATCAATGTGTACTTACATTTACGAGTCATTAAATCATGTTTAATTTGGACTTCTCTGTGCATGCTCTTTGAGGTGGTGACCATAGACCTGCATTATATGACTGACAGACAAGAACGCTTTGACCTAAAAATATCAAAATTGAAACTACTGCGGAAACAAAGACACCTACATCTTGGATGCCCTTGAGGTAAGCTAAAACATACCAAAAATGTATTTCAAAGCGAACTATCCCTTTAATGCAGTGTGTTAAATATAGCTGTTTGTGAATGTAAATGTTCTGCAAAGTTGTATAGTCGAAAGTGCTCGATAAATACAAGTTATTGTCTCTCAAAAGAAAGAATCGACTCTGAACCGCCATTACGAGTAATTTGAAATCCGAATCCTACTGCTTTACGGTTCTACTTCACTAGAAAAGACTTTTGCATAATGCCTGCCTATGTTGTACGTTGTCCACCTGTGAACAACTTGACCAGCCCACAACACGTCATTTTACTGACAACTGCTTCAAGTTGAGTTCAACACGGGATTCGTAAAACGCTTGCTCTTGAAAGATAGGTCAGTTCCCAGTTTATTTAGACCAGCTTGCTCAGAGTCACAACCTGTAAGTATGAATAATTATAGATGTATATATTTTCTACTAGGTGTTCAGAATACTTCGTTTTGAGTTTTATATTGTGTAGGTCTCCTGCTAACTGATTACTCTTACTGAAATACTTCTGCTAATCAGTTGTGGGCCACTATTACCTAGAACTGTGTCTATTAATGCAGATCGTCTGTCGTTCTTACTACTTTGAGTAAATATAAAGGATGGAGCGAGATTTGTTCTGCAAACTTTAATGTCACATAAGTCATTCACGTTAGTGCTCGGCTAACATATGCACCGTTATTGATACAGTTCCCACATGTGCACTGCAATAAATTAGAAATACACACATTGGTTTGTTGATGGACATACAACTTAATGTTAATGCTGATGGTGAGAAATTACAGTTGCAACATCTCATAAAGTACCTCAAACTGTACATTCGACAAATCGTCACTGGCTTTACAGTGTGTACAATCGCTGAGAACTGAGGAAGCCTCCAGAGCTGAAGTTCAGTTATGGTAATGACCATTTAGCTTCAACCAATCACAACAGACTGAGCTGTCTGGCCAATCAGAGCAGAGTAGCTCACGGAAAGGAGGGATTTAAAGACACTGATTCTTCCATTGAGTCATTGAAAAATGTGGTGGTGTTCAATGTATATTATGAGAAAATGAAACAGTTTGATGCATGTTAACCTTTTGTAGGAGACCTCCAAAACAAAATTAGGAAACTTTAAAATAGCATAGTAGGGACACTTTACGGCATACATGGGCAATATACGGCCCTGGGGCCGGATCCGGCCCGCATAGTGCTTCAATCCGGCCCCCGGGATGCACTCGATGCGCTCGCAATTTGGATGAAACACACACCACAAAAAAAAAAAAAAAAAACACCGCCTTTATCCCGGGAAGTCACCTGTTTAAAAAAAAAAAATAATAATCCGTCCGCTCAGTTTATAAACTGTACTCTCTGTCAAACTCAATTCTCAAACGGTTTCCTCGGTTTAACAAATCGTGCTCACGGATTAATAAACCGTACCCACGAGTTTCTAATCCGCGCTCTCAGATTTGTAAACCGTGCCTTTAGTTTTTGCAATCTGTACCCACAAATTATTAAACCGTGCCCACGCTTTCGCAATCCATTCCCACGGGTTTGTAAACTGTAGCCTACTCACAGATTTGTGGCCTCTCCCCCAGTCTGTGCCAACCAGACCTCCTGTTTATGCATTTCATTATGTTTAAACTTAATTTTTTAAATGGATAATTTCTTGAATTTTCAAAAAAAAAAAAAAACATTTATGCTAGCCTACTTGTATCTTTAAAGTCCAATTTTTAAGAAGGAAAAAACTCAGTATAATAGAATAAGCAAAAAAAGACTTATTATAAAAAAGAAATATAACACAAAACCAGGTTAGATGCCAAATGCACCCTCCGACATTTTGCCCCTTTATTAAACATTTAAAATATTCACAAATTAATATGAAAAAAAAAAATCGATTTTACTGGTTTTTATAAGGCCAAATTAGAACCTGGAAATAATATTTTCCCCGCAGTGCTGAATGAGAAGAGCTCTGGAACCATACAGAGATATGTCATTTATAGGCTAATGATAATAAAGGTGTCTGAAAAAATTACGAGCCATTTTAATTTTTCGTTTAAAAGTAAACATTTTAAGCTTTATATGTAGGCTATATTTTGTTTCAGTTCATTTATGAGACGCTCCACTTCACGGAGATCATGAAAGCGCACCTGATTTATTGTATTTTACAAAAGCACAACGTTTTCTTGTAATGTGAGTTTGGACAAATAAATGTAGTTGCGAATGATGTATTATTCTTTTCTGTATGACCAGAAATGATAGAGTAGCAGCCTATTTTAAGTTGTTTCCACTGTTGATAGTAAAATGCAAGTGTTCGCGGCCGCGCCTCCAGTCCCGTGCCATGCAGTGCGCGCTCCACACACACACTTGGATATGCGCCAAAATCTTGTGTTTATTTGTGATAATCTTAGCCCTGTATTATTATTGCCTAACCTGTATTATGACTGACATTTGACGAATTGCGTTGTTCCTTTTTTTTGGATAAAAGTGCCTTCTATGTAAAACCTAAATGTAAGCTAATAATATTATTATAATTTGCGTTTATACCTATAAATGAACTAGTTCACTGAAGACAGTAATATGTTAATCATAAAATAATTTATAAATGTTTTATTTTTATGTAACCTACCTTGTTTTTGTGTTATATTTCTTGTTTTATATGTGAAGTTTTTTTTTTTTGCTTATTCTATAATACTGAGCTTTTTCTTAAAAATAAAAAAAAGGACTTTAAAAGATAGGCCTACAAGTAGCCTAAATGTCATTTTTTAGAAAATTCAAGAAATTATCCATTTATATAATAATGAAATAATGTACGGCGATCCTACTATTAAAAACAATCCAACAGATGTCGCTGTGTGAAATTACAATTTGCGACTTAACTTCTCTTCTTCACTCCTCAAAGTAACAAATTCTAAACGGCCAGCGGCATAAACAATTTGTCAAAATGAGTGCAGTAAAAAAGAGAAAAGTTGACTCTGAATGTCGAGCATTCAATAAAGAATGGACGTCAAAATATTTCGTTACGATCGTCGGCTCAAAGGTGATTTGTCTGATATGTCAGGAGAGCATCGCTGTCTTTAAAGAATATAATATTAGCAGGCACTTCAATGCTAAACATGCTAATTATGCCGTGAATTTCTCCGCAAAAGAGAGGGAAGAAAAAGCCACGAGATTGTCCTCCAACTTAACTGCCAGGCAGAATATTTTTACCAAGCAGTCTAATGTACAGGAGTCAGCAACAAAAGTGAGCTATATGGTGTCACACAAAATCGCCAAACACAGCAAACCATTTTCAGATGGTGAGTTTGTAAAAGACTGTATGGTAGAGGCAGCTAGCGTGCTGTGCCCTGACAGCAAAAGTCAGTTCGAAAATGTGAGCCTGTCTCGCCGTACAGTTACTCGTCGCATCGAGGTAATTGATGATGAGCTGACATCTGCATTGCTAAACAGGGCCAGTGATTTCACATACTTTTCAATAGCGCTGGATGAGAGCACTGATATTAAAGACACTGCCCAGCTGCTTATATTCATCAGAGGTATTACTGACACATTTGAAATAGTGGAGGAGTTTCTTTCGATGGAATCAATGAAGGGGACGACAAGGGGTTCAGACCTCTATGATACGGTGTCAGGATGCATGCAGAGAATGAAACTACCGTGGGCGAAGTTACTGAACGTGACCACTGATGGCTGTCCAAACCTCACCGGGAAGAACACTGGGCTATTGCGTAGGATACAGGACAGGGTGAGAGAGGATGACCCAAACTCAACTCTGATTTTCTTGCACTGCATCATTCATCAGGAGGCCTTGTCTAAGTCGGTGTTAAAGCTTGATCACGTCACCAAAACTGTGGTGAAACTTGTCAATTTCATCAGGGCCCGGGCGCTGAACCGCACCGCCAGTTTATCCAGTTGTTGGAGGAGAGTGAGGCAGAACACACTGATGTCCCATACCACACCAAAAGTCCGCTGGCTGAGCCTGGGAACAGTGCTGCGCCGTGTGTGGGACCTGAGAAGTCAGATAGCCCTGTTTCTGGAGAATGTCGGGAAGGCTGGTGACTTTCCAGAACTTGAAGATTCCGATTGGATGCTTGACTTTGCCTTTGCTGTGGATTTAATGGGCCATTTGAATGACCTCAATCAGAAGCTACAGGGGAAGGATGTGTTCGTGCACGAACTGTATTCCTACGTGCGAGCATTCAGGGCAAAGCTGACTCTGTTTTCCCGACAAATGACAAACAAGAGCTTTACACATTTCCCAACTCTTGCCACAATGAAGGATGTGCCATCCCGACTCACTGTCAAATACACCACCACACTCGAGGATCTGCACACTGAATTCAACAGGCGTTTCTCTGATTTCGGAAAAATAGAAAAAGAGATGGAGCTGGTGTCCGCCCCTTTTTCCTTTGACAGCGACCAAGCGCCTCCGGAGGCTCAGCTTGAGTTGATTGACATGCAGTGCGATCATACCTGTCAACACTCCCGTTTTTCCCGGGTTTCTCCCGTTTTTTAGCCCTATCTCCCGGACCCCTCCCGGTTTGTTATTTCTCCCGGGAAACTCCCGTAATTTGCATGGCCCAAACTCCTTTATGAATAATCGGACCAATATGTTTGTCTAATGTTGACCAGTTGCCAGATTGTATTAAATGCATTATATTCACACAATCCACAGACCATTTACAATTTCAACCCGTTTGTCACCTCAACCTGGCAACCTATAACCCAGTTGCGCAGTCGCGGAAAGTTTAACCCGAAAGCGAGCCGATAGACATGATGGCAGGTGAAGGTGGTGTCCCCGCAATGAAACTGAAGTACAGTTTGTAACGCGTTGCTTCAGGAAGATTAGGGATAGCTCACAACTGAAGTTATTGCATGCAGAGGCCAGACAGACACACGGAGGCGATTGGCATCTCACAACTCGCACTTTATTCCCAAATCTAACTCGTGTAGCCTAACTGTCTGTCACACGTTCTACTGTCCACATCGTTACTTAGTAAACAAAATAAGATAAAAATTAGCATCAAACAGAAATTACCCGCATACATGGGGTGTTCGCATTGCCAGTAAAAGGGGTGTTCGAGGCCCAAGGCACATACAATACAATACTGCCGACAGTTCAACAGGGAGCGCATAGCTCTTAAAGGGGCCACACCTTATTTCCAGTCGTTACAAGTTGTACATATACCTCAACCCCCCACTCCCCCCCCCCCCCCCGCCGCCGGAGAAATCTCCCGGATTTTGAAAACCAAATGTTGACAGGTATGAGTGCGATCCCACTCTCAAGGAGAAATTCACCTCGTCATCATTGGACAGGTTTTACGGTGCATTGAACGAGGCCAAGTTTCCTAACATGCGGAGGCATGCGCAAAGGATGCTAGTTTTATTCGGGTCCACGTATGTATGCGAGCAGACTTTCTCTATAATGAACTTTAACAAGTCACGCAACAGATCACGACTAACCGACGCACACCTGTCGTCCGTGTTGCGCATCTCAACGTCGAACACGACCCCAGATTTCGATGTATTAGTTAAGAAAGGCGACCGCCTCAATTGTTCACATTGAGTTACAGAACACCGACAAAAAGCTCTTCATCTCAGTTGCATAGGATGAAACACATTTTCTAAAGTAGGTAAGCCTAGCCAAAGTTCCATTAAGTTACCCTTGATTGATGGTGTTATTTTTACAATATTGTTCAGTTTCATGTTGCCATTTCTTATGCATGCCCCGCGTAGATGGTTATGATCCCGCGTAGATGGTTATGATACAGCTAAATCAAATTTTAATTTTGTGAGATGCATAGGCATATTCCATGTTGTCCTTTATATCTTTCAAGCAAACATATGTGTGAAGTTGATCTGCACTTAAATTGTGTTCTATTTTATAAAAGATTTGAACAAAATATGTGAGAAAAATTTCAATAAAAATGAATAATCACAAATGTAATCAGCTGAATATGTTTTTTATTCAGTGATGAAGGTCTCTTTCTGGTGGTATATAGCCTCAATTAAATATGATAATTCCAAGCCAGATTGCCTGAAGTCTGTATATGTATGTTAATGTAACCTGCACACATATATTTGCAGTTTTGTTAATATCTTGAATAGCTACAACTGGTATGAATGACAGTTGAACAATATGCAGGGTAGTGTAGGAAATTAATCCTTGAAAGTAAATCCAGTTGTTAGACAGAGTAGCTGTCAATAACTGTAGAGTAGCCTTGTACATATATGATTAAATGGTACAAATTAATTCAATGCAAATAACTGTTTAATTGCAATTGTCCAAAGTGTGGCACTCCGTTTACTTTGCGAAAGTAACTTTGGCCCTCAGACTAAAACTGTTGCCCACCCCTGCTTTACGGGGTGTGTCTGTTAACATGTGAATGCACTGTGAACTAAAATGTACAGGAAAATGTTGATTAACATCAACAAAGATTAATAAATGCTGTAAAAAATATATCGTTCATTGATAGATAATGCCTTGACAAATGTTAACAAATGAGACCTTATTGTAAAGTATTACCAAGTAAACAATATGTTGGGATAGTCTCACTATACTATAAATGTTATGAGAATTATAAGGAACTTGTTAGGAAGTAATACAAATTTGTTTTGTTTGTGTGCGCTCATGTACTGTGTGCAACAGCAGCTCTATGCAGGCATGAATACTGCCAATGAGTTTTGTTCTGCTTCCAGTTTATCCCAACCATTTATGCAAAAACATTGTACATATGCTGCACAGTATCAGCCAAAGCACAAACACAGTAATGGACTAAGTACAAGTATGTTCTCAGAGCATTCCTTCACATGACTCTAAATACAGTATGATCATGTTAAATGTGTGCGAGTACCTTGAGCAATGGCATCTCCAGTCTCCCCCAATTCTTTCTCCTCTTTCTCCTCCTGAACACATGATGCTGCTGCCATCTGGGCAAGAGCTGAGGCACAGTTGGCAGCCACACCTAAATGACAGAGAATTAAGTGCCAGCAAACACACCATTTCCATTAGTGTCCTATAATGGGAGCACTATAACTGAACAGAAATTATTATTATTATAACCTTGATTTAACCAGGAAATAAAGCACTTTGAGATTAAAAATCTCTTTTGCAAGAGCGTCCTGGTCAAGATTATCAGCACACAACTCACGTGAGTTTAACAAATAACATTCATCCATGCATATATAGAAAACACACAGGTAAATATAAAATAAAATAAAATAAGTAAATCAATACATAAGTCAGGCAAAGCATCTACAACAAGATGCTTCTGTCTCCAAGTCTTTCAAAAGGCTTAAACTACCTACATAATTTTTTTTATAGATGTATGTCTGTAAAGGAAGCAGAAGCTTTTATAAAGAGAAATAAAAACGAATGAATGTGATGTTACCCAGAGCGCAGCTGAGAGCCGCAGCCTTGCGTAGACCATCCAGGCTAAGGCATATGGTGTCTCTCTCCCTCTGAGTTTGCTCTTTAACTCCCTCGGCTCCTAGAATAAAGGCGAGACCCCTAGAGCTTCCCGCCATGCGTCCTGTGAGCGGCATGGACAGCGTGTCGATCAGGTTTTTCCAGCAGCCGGTCAGGATAAAGCGGGCAAATACCACACCTGTCAGAAACGAGGCCATGATGAGGGAATGACCGCTTGACCCTGTGTTGTCAAAGCTTGTGATTTGACAATCTCTCCATGGATTCAGATTCTCACAAACTTTAAGACATTCTCATCTGTCCTCTTCATATGAGAGAGAACAACATCCGAGATAGCAATTAGTCAGGCTACAATTGCAGACTACCTTGCCATCCGTCACTGAAGATTATGCATACTCTTTCTGCTGGACTTTTCCATAGACTTAATATAAAATAAATCACCAGATCTGCTAGTCCTTCCTCTCTTTACTGGATATCCAAAGATTGTACTGGTTTGAGTCATTACAAGTACATCTTTCAGGGTATCTTTGTGTCTAAGTCACATCGACTTACCACCGGAGTACCTCAGGGTTCGGTGCTTGGCCCCCTCTTCTTTTTGAAATACACAACATGACTAGGCACATGGATTTTTCTGACTTTATTTTCGTCTCCTATGCTGTTTATGTTGTATCCACAGTGCAGCGCTTCTGGGTTCTACATCAGAACGTCGGCTCATTATTGGCCGGCTCCTGCGTGAGCATCACACGCATGTGTCATGGTGCTCACGTGAACAGTGTCGGCGTTCTGATGTAGAACCCGGAAGCGCTGCAGTGTGGATACAACATAAAGAGTGTAAGAGACGTTGTTTATTTTTATTTTTAAGCACTAAAAGTATTCTCGTTGCTTCATAACATTAAGGTTGAACGACTGTAGTCACATGGACAATTTTAACGATGTCTTTACTACCTTTCTGGGCCTTGCAAGTGGTCGTTGCATTGCTGTCCATGGAGGCGTCAGAAAACTCTCGTATTTCATCAAAAATATAATTTGTGTTCTGAAGATGAACGAAGGTCTTACAGGTTTGGAACGACATGAGGGTAAATAATTAATGGCAGAATTTTCATTTTGGGGTGAACTAACCCTTAAATATATTCAAAAAATAAAATAAAAAAAGATGTTTAAAATAGTTTTAATAGTTTATCATATCAAATGTCAGATCAACTACACAAGTGCATTTGTTTTGAGAGCTGACAAAGAAAAGAAACCTCTGTAACCTCTTTACGAATGTGTGTGTGGATATGCATTTATGCAGTACCTGCCACCAAGTTGTCACTGCCATTCTTGTCACAGGCAAAGGGCGACTGTGTTGAGGCCTTTCTGATCAGCTGACCACCAATAGCACTGCTGCCCAGTCCATCAATATCTGACAATTCACCATACACAAATATAATATACAGTCAGACCAAAAATTATTCAGACACCAGATATAAATTTTGATATTCTTTTACTAGTGGCTGCAGGACACTATAGTTCATTTATGAAAGTGAGGAGAGCAAAATAAAGTAAACTGTGACATATTATACCCAAATATTCTTCATACAGTGACTACCAGTAAAATTTATAAAAATATGGGACCAAAAATTATTCAGACACTTTGACCTGACCATGTTTTGCTGAAGTATTTTTTCTTTAATTGCTAATGCGAACTTTTTACACCACAGACTGAGAATTGTATTTGAATTGCTTGGTAATTGGTTGACCTAAATTGGTATGATCTAATTGTATAGTTAAATTTAACAGTTGACAGATATTCAACATTATTCATCTGTGAGAGTCTAACAGAAGCACGGACAAAACCAGTGAAATATCAACTGATTTGATAACTCTCAGTTCTTGTCATATTTTATTACCATTTTCTAAACTATAGCAAATAAACTGTGATAATGTGAGAAATGTTGAAGGTATCTGAATAAATGTTTGTTTGACTGTATATGTTATACATTTAATCCTTCACACCACGGGTTTGAACCAATAATTGCTCATTTGAGACCTCTACAGTTCATAACACACAAAGGAGTATTACCAGTGAGCATGGTGATGAGAGGTAAAGACTGCTCCTCTGCCGAGCCCCAGTATCCCGCCTCTCCCAGCAGGTTTCTGTCCAAGACCTGGTTATAGAGCTCCTCGATCCAGGCCTGAGACAGAACCACCAGAACCCCACTGCTCTGGATCTGACGCACAAACTCCTTCTGCACACACACACACACACAGCTCATTCAACATCACCATCAGATTGTGTGGGCCGGCCTTCAGTTAATTCAGAGATATTTCAAGTGTATGGTAAATTAAAGCAGGTTTGCAGGAGTACCAAAGACACCAGGGCAGACGTGGGTTTCCGGTGGTAGAAGTCACAGCAGCACAGTTTGAGGTTGAGCAGTAAAGCATAATAGGAAACCAGGTACAATCCATCCGCATTCATCAGAGCCTGACAATTCAGGTTTTCACTGCCCTCGAAACCTGGAGAATGAACCCCACCTGGAGAATAAGACCACATAATAACATCATATTACCAATACCATCATATTACATACATTCAAGCATGTTTGAGCTTCTGTTTACCAGATTTGATGAGCACTATGTATGTGTGTTGATCAGTATTTATGTGAGTAATAGCCTAAATTATACCTCGATATTATATCTTTTATAACGCAAGTCGTATGGGTTTGGAACGACATGAGGGTAAGTACAAATTTTTGGGTGAACTAACCCTTTAAAGGGGGGATTTAACTTAACGTCAGCATGCATAAATTACCCAGCCTGAATAAAAAACTACTGATATTTGGCCATTTTGGCATAGGCCAATAACCATAGCTCTGACGACGACAAGATTATGAATGATTGGCCAGATTCACCAATGATCATGTGTTTTCATGTTAATTCTGTCACCTTCAGTTTTGCTAATGCTCACAAATCTGTGTTTTTATAACAGTAAAAACTCTTTGCATGTAATCTTAATGTTATATTGTGTAATTTTTATCAAAATGAACCTGATCAAAATATAGACTCCACTTTATAGCTATTGTGATGGAATTTTTTAAATAAAATGTAAACTGTATTTTAAACTAATCATAATTCTAATAACTAACCTTTCTTTTTATTACAGGAATAACATTTTTATGCTTTTGAAACCTAAAATAATGTTTCCAAACACTTTGGTCAATGTGTTCGTGAATCATCTCCAAATATAACAAAAGGGGAAATGAAACTAGCCAGATATCCAAATTTATAAACTCACGACTTTGAGTAACAAAGTAAAGCTTCTACCTAGTATGGGAAGGGTTGCTGAATAAGAACCAATCATATTGGAGAAAGATTATGTAATGAATCAAGTCACCTTTGCTATGCTCCTAATTCTATGAAAACTGTTGTATTGATTTTGCTGGTGGGATACTCTCTGAAATTGGTATGAGATCCTCCAGCCGTGATTAAAGCATATTCGAAGGCATTACAGACCTTCTTCCCAAGTGATAGTGTTCAAAAAGGAACGAGACGTCGTTCGACTCAGTGTGAGACTCATAGGCGGGGTTAGATTGCGGTCAGGTAACTATAATTCTTAGGCATTTTATTTTATGCGGTTGGATTATCTACTCTTAGGCGTCATCCAACGCAGTAAGTGGTGAATTTACCTGAGTATAATTTTGCAAGTGTCGACTGTAGACGCTAGGGTATCGTCTGGAGACGCCCCAGGTAAAGTTAAGTCAGGTGTGTAGGGGAAAATCTACCACAGTATTTAAATAGCATAGACTTATGTTGCTGAGTGGTTCCACTCACAGCCAAAGTCAAGCTCACCTAAACTCTACAGGATAGTGGCCCTCCAGGAGCATGACTGGACACCTCTGCCCTAAAAAATGTGATTTCTGTCAAGACCGCTATCGTCAAATATGGTTGACAATTAGCATACACTTTGGATTGGCGGTATGATTCTGTTCTGGGCAAGAACTCCCTGCGCATCCATGCAGCCTAGCATGGATAAGAGCAATAACCCCCCAATAAATAGGGTAAACAGAACAGAACAAGAATGTATTACAGATATCATTAATTCAAGATTTTAGTGTGCAACATAATTCGAGAATTTAGTCTGATTCAAAGGGGAATCAGAAGGCCAAATCCTGACTGAGACAGGAGGAGCTGGGGAGGGAGGAGGGTAATCGCTCCTGAGAAACGCGATCGCTGCTGATAATACTGAAGGAGATTATATATGAATACAGTGATAGACGTCGTATTCCTATAGAGCTCCGGAAGCTGACGTCACGCAATCTAAACTCCGCCATTTTGGCAGGCAAATCAGGAGAGCGCCAGAGCGGCTGTAGCAGTGATATCAATAGCGGTCGAATGATTTAAAGTCTATTTAAATTTTAAAACCATAAAATTTCAACATGATTTTGGGGAATGTTTAAACTGTTGATTAACCCATTTAATCCCACCGTAAAGATATAAAAGAATAATTTTACAATAGTGACAGTAAAGATATAGTATCATTATCCCATAAAACAAAATTTTTCACACACTTTCCATAAACAATTTTTTATTTTTTATTTTATTGATTATTTCTATGAACATCTAATGACACATCATTAGGATATTTTCATGTCTGGGAAAAACTTGGGAAAGTCAAAAAAGACTTGACCCTCCCTTCGCCAATCGCCAGTAATTAATTTTTCTATGACCCTCCAAAACCATTGTGAAAAAAAGCATGACCCTCCCCGATAATTTATTGATTACTTCTGTACTGGTTTGCGCTTGGCAAAGATGTTCAGATAGCCATTGTTTGTTTGTTTTTACAACTAACAAATGACTAAACTCCTGCTTTCTCATCTTACTAAGGCTGTAACAATAGACCAAACCTACAATTCTGTTCGTATCATGATTTTTTTTATTTTAGATAGAACTTTTTTTTTTTTAAATCACGTTTTCGGTGCTGATGCATGGTGCGTTCATGTAGCAAGGGTGGCGTATCTGAAAGCTGCCACAAAGAACCGGCAAAGGTAATGATTATGAATATGTCAAATATAGCAAGGAGACATTTTAATTGTTTATTAATAAACAAGGTTTTTCTGTGTCAGTGTGTCGGCTTCAAGATATGAAGTTGACGATGCTGACTCGCGATCTTCACAGTAACGCGCCAGAGAGAAATGCAGATTTCATACTGATTACAAGCAGAGATCAGTCTGTTTTTCGTTTTTAAATGTTCTGTTTAAAAGTAGACATCAAGCTTTCTATACATTTATCAGGTCTGTGAAGTAGCCTACATAGTTTCGGTTCATTTATGAGACAAGAGTCCAGTTCACGCGCCGGCGCCTCCGTTTCTTATCTATCGTCTTCTATATTTACTTCTTATTTATTAAATCTAGGCAATTGGTTGATGAAGCATTAATTAAAATTAAGATACAATTACTTTAAAGAAAGGCTTTGTGCTTTCTGAAGTCCGTGAAAGTTTTAAAGTCACTTTCACAGCGGTCATCATGTCCATAATGGAGAACTGTCAAGTCCGTAACATTGTTTTTTTCCCCTCATAAATGCGAACACGAAAAATAAAATAAAAAAGAATATTTTATGTTCTGTGGAGGCTGACTCTTCTTCATCCTATTAGCCTACTTTTAGCAAAGCTATCAGTTCCTTTATCAATACACATGAAAAGCACCCCGGGGGCATTATAGGGATCTGTTATATTTAATCTATTAAGTTTTGTTATGTACAAGTCTATGTATTTTGAATTAAAGCCTTGAAACTCATGCTGCCGTCATTCATTCACGTCCCGGTACCGGACTGCCTGAGCGCCTCCTGCCTGCCAATATGGCGGTTTAAACAGAGTAGGTCACGTGACGTCCGGAGCTCTATAGTAGAGGATCAGCTAAGAGTCACTGATGCGAGCTTGACTAACGTGACCTGCCAGAACTGACGTGGCTTGATATAGGCCAGTAGTCTATAAACAGGCTATCGGTTAATTATTGTACACAACATTCGGCATGTTACCTGCTTGCAGACCCGAACAGAAGGTGGTAGAGAAGTTCTGCAGGGACACGTCTACATCGGTGGTGCTGTGCAGTCCCAGCAGGCGAGGCAGGAGTGAAGCCAGAGACTGCACAAAGAGCCGGGCGCTCTGTTGATCTGCTTCCTGGTTCTTCAGCAGTTTCAGGGACAGAGCAGCCGTGCGTAGCGTACGGTGCCCGGGACACTCCCGCGGCGTCTGCTCCTCGTCAGCCAGAGAGCAGTTATCAGACCCCATGTCGGAGACATCGGAGCGTCCCGAGTCCTTTTCTGCAGCCATTGAGTACTGGTCGCACGAATCGAACTCATAGCGCGACAGCTCCTGCTCATCCGCACTGAAGTTACTTTCGCTGTACCGTGAGCCATGCGAGCGTGTCCGGGACTCCACAGATAGAAAGTTGGTGATGTCAGGGTAGGCCAAGCCGTGACTGCGCTGCACTACATCGGGAGGGGCCGTACTGGACGGGGCTTCTGGGACGCCACTGTCTCGTACACATTCAGGCAGATCCGGGCGAGCTCCCGTTGCGGCCCCGCCGATAGACGGCGATGGTAGGCGTTGTCCCTCCCCAAAATCCTCTGGAGTGGTCTGGCCCATTTCCCCTTCCAGAGTGGTCTGACCAATCTCCCCCTCTACAGTGGTCTGGCCCGTGTCAGTCGTGACACTGATGCTGATGTCAGGGCTGCGTTCAGTGATGCTGGTCTCCCAGGCGGCGTTCTCAGCCGAAAGTACGCGCCGCTGCCAGCGGAAATCAGCTTCGTTGAGTTCTACAGGCTCACGCATTGACTCCGCCCCTTCCTTCAGATCATCCAATCGCCGCAGCAGCATTCGAAACTGGTCTGGCTGCAGGCCACGCCCTTGACTGAGCTCATCTAAAGCACCCAATAGTGCACAAGCGCAGGAGACGGACGAGTAGCACGCCTCAATTCCACCCTTCATGCATGCTTCCGTTATACCATCCATTACCCTGAGAAAATGGGAAAGATGGTGGCATTCATTGGTAAAAATTACTTAAAGTGCCCCTGTAGTTAATAATTTCATCCCTTAAAACTCATATTTGATCACCAAAATGACATATTTTTTCAAATAACTTGAATGTAACTCTACACCCTTGCCTCGTTTAGTATACGAGGTTCTATGAATATGCAAATGAGCCCCGTCTCGACTCACTCACACCAGTTCAGAGATCCACTCGTTGACGATCACAAGTTGACCTGGGGTGTGGTAGTTTAGCAGCGTAGTTTATTTCTTCATATTTTGCTAGTCACGACTGTTTTCCTAAACCGTACTGTCGCAAAGTGGTCGTTCAACTATGTTGGTTAATGATGTCACGAACTTGGTGGAGTAATAACTTCTTTTAATAAATCTGTTTGAGATCAAATTAATGCTAGATGTTTTGCTATAAATTACGGACATGGCATCTGAGGACTATTTCAAATTTTTCTCAGTTATTGTGCTTTATTTCCAGATTCAATCATAGGCTCGTTCTTACGTACTAGAGCACGTTCGCACAAAAACGCTGCTTTAAATCTTTTGACAAACTAAAATACGTAAATGACATTTGTATGTATTCCAAATAAAAGATATAGATTGTACTGAATGTCAGCTTGATTATCTGGCTTAAGATAGGATTTATTGAGTCCACATATGTCATGCAAACAAGAAACTCTGCTTCTAACCACAGCTCGAGAGCTGTCGTTACAAACACACAACTTTGCGAATGTTTGTTGGAATGATGTTTTCGGGAAAAAAATAAATGTTTAACTATGTTGACAACGACGGAACTTGCGACCATAGTTGGCTAACGATGCTTTGGGGAAACGCACCCCTGATTGGTTACAAGGTCGTTTGTGACGTCAGAAACACCAGCGATTTCAAACCGTGTTTTTGAGACTGTCTTTGGTTCACTGCAGTTTTAAGGAGAAAACACTCAGTAATGCTGTCGACTTATGAATTTACACATGGTTTGTCTTAAAGCGTATTAAAAACACCACATAGACACATAAACAACATTAAAAGCTGGATTTTCACCAAAGGGAACTGTGGCCCAAAGACTTAAGACACAGACCTTGCTTAGTTGGGGTTTAAAAGACACTTGACATTCAGTACAGTTATCAATTGAGTAAAATTGATCTGGATATGTCTTTGTACAGATGCTGAATTGACTTTTTCATAATTGACAAATTTTGCATCGACACCGTTATTGAAATTAATCAACACTGATTTGACTCAAGCTGATTAACAAAACTATTTTCTTCTGTAGAGACCTCCTGACATGATCTGAATAATGACACTATTGTCTTTTTACAGCTGCTATAGAGCAGAATTTGAATTTGTCTCATATTTGATGAAGTTTGCATCATTGATTCTGTTATTTTCCTGTTTATTACTGTGAAGCTGCTTTGAAACAATCTGTATTGTATAAACCACTATATAAATAAAGGTGACTTGGCTTAAGATACACTTTTAAGGCCAATTACATTGCATTGACAAACACCAGTCAACGGCAACAGACATGTTCATCTGGTTTGCTCGGATCAGTGTGTTTACCCCTGTTGGCGCTTCGTGTTTGTCTAGTCTGAAAAGGGATGTACATTAATCTTAGAATTAATTAGAAACAAAATATCTTACAGTTTGAGAAGATCAAGATGCGACTTCCTTTTTGAGAAAGACCTCTTTCTCGTCTCAGGTTCAATGACGCATGGACCAGCCAGGTCAAACAAGCGCTGGGGGCTTCCCACAATCTGCAGGGGGCGAGAGGAACAACAGCATGCTTATTAGGACACAAAACCTCAGTAAACTCAAATATCTGGGGGCATAAAACAAGATGATTTTGTAATGTCTTTCACATTTCAGGGGTTCTTAGAAGCGAGAGTCATCATAGTTTGGTATACTTCTCTAGGCGTGAATGGAAACTACAACAAAAAATCCACAACAGCATTATATGACTTTACAAAAGAGGACAAGGCCAGTCCTAGGGGCTGTTTACACCTGGCCACTTCATGCGTTTTCTGTGATCGGATAGCTATCCGATCGTGAAAAGACCAGGTGTAAATGCCCTCCGAAACGCATTCGAGACGGATTTGAATCCGATCGCTCAAACCACAATTCAGGAGGAGGTCTGGGCCGCATTCCAGACGAAACTGGACAGGTGTAAATGATCTGGTTGTTGAAACCACATATGTCAATTTTACTCCTCCCAAAAATGCTAAAAAATAAACGTGTGAGTGTTTTATATAGGCTATATGTCATGTTATAGTCAGTTATGATGGCGCTCCTGCAACACACATCACCTCAGATAAGCGTCTATTCATCAAGCCAACGCGCCGCAAACTATCGCAAATCAAAGTGAAAGTGAGTCGCAGACGCTTAACACACTAATCATCTTCATTAAAAGTAAAGAAACGAAATGATCTTACCAGTTCTGTTAAAGCTCTCTCCTATTGCAGTCTTTGATTTTGAAATTAGCTGATGATCAATAAAATGCAGCTCATATCTGTTGCTTTCGGTGACGTGCTCTCCATTAAATCTGCATATAGCGCGGGAATTGAAGATCGGATTTATATCCGTTTTGCAAAAACACATTTATGTGACCATGTGTTGTTTTGATAAATCAGATAGCGATCCGATCTGAGAAAACGCATGAAGTGGCCAGGTGTAAACAGCCCCCTAGTCTGCTATGGATATGCTTACCACAGTCAAATACCCCCTTGCTTTAGTAGGAAATACTTCTTAGCAAACTTTTAGTCATAATGTCGACTTGTATTGTTCCCGAGTGCATAAATACAAAGACTAAATATTTAGTTAGAGTGAGTTGTTCTCAGTTTTCAGTGAAGGATCCAGCATGTTATAGGCAGTGGCTAAAGGCTGCAAAGAATTGTAAATACGGAGAAACGCGTTACGGCAAATCGGACAAATCTCTGTATTTGTAGTCACTCTACTCTAGAGTATGTAGTCATACTCTAATGACAGTTAGTCGACATTGCAAAGTTACTTAGGGTGTATTCACACCTGGCTTGTTTGGTTCGATTGAATCGAGCTCTAGTTCGTTTCCCCCCTTGGTGCGGACCTTTTGGGCAGGTGTGAATACAGCAATCGAACTCGGGTGCGGACCAAACAACCGAACCGAGACCCAGCTGAAGAGGTGGTCTCGGTACGCTTCCAAACGAACTCTGGTACGGTTCGTTTACGGTGTGAACATGAACCGACCCAATTGCAAGAAAGCACTGCGCCTTTAAGTTAAAAGGCTTCCGTAGTCGGAGATTTTGGCATAATGGTTTGTGTTATTGTTGTTCAAGTGCGAAAGAGAATTCCACTCCTGCGCGCTGTTTGGCCACACGATACTGTTGCGCGTCTTTCTGCACGCCGTGTGTGTGCATCATTGGAATGAATGAATGAATGAGTGTGTGCATCAGGACATTCACATACAGAGCGTTCTCTTTAGTCTAAGCGCGCATAGATGCAAAAAAAGCTTTTACAGTTCATATAATTTAACGATAGTTACAATACAAGGATGACGCTGCGTTAAACTGGACAAACTTAATCGCAAGCGTTAACATTGACAGCACTTGTTAGCAGTATATACAATAAGAATCTCATTATTTGAATGTGTTTACATAGCCCCTCTCTATGAATAAAAACTTTATACCTTATCCGTCTTCTGCGCAGTTTCTTCATATTGCGTTTGTACAGAATAACACAAAATTAGTAAAATAACAAATATTGCAGTACGAAATATCTCCATGCTGAGCCTTTTTTGCCCTTCCTGATTTCCCTACTTGAGAATCCTTGTCCAATGAATGGACGACCTTAGCACACGTGTGGTTTTGTTTACAAATTTTGGTTCACTTGCAAAAAGAGCAGTGTGAAAGCGAACCGTACCAAAAAAAAAAAAAAAAATTTGGTCCGGACCAAAGCAAGTGAACTATTGGACTTTCCTGGTGTGAATACACCCTTATAGTTAGTAGAATGTCGAAAGTGGACTATCGAAATAAAGTGGAACCAAAATGATCGTACAAATATGATAATTATCGTACGTCTGTCAACACTGGTTGGAAGTCGAATGTAGTGTTTTCAGTGTGTTCAAGCGCAACTTTGTGACATGAAGCTAGATCTTTGTTGTCAGTTTTCGTGTGTCTCAGTCTTATTTGTGATTTCTCACCTCCTTCATAATCTTAATGGCCTCCACTCTGTGCTGGGGTGGGGGGTAGAGCAGAATACGGTGGTACAGGGACTGCAACACCGGCTTCATGGACTCGATACAGCCCACCAGACGGACTAACTCTGCGGCCACATAGCAGATGGTGCGAACGACGGGCCCGATCATGCCGGGAGCGCTCGACGAGCAGCCAGAACCCCGGCCCTGGTCCGAGACCCCTGTCCCTGGGGCCGCGTCTGAGTCCTGAGACTGCGCACCGTGGGCAGAGCTGATGCTTTTATCACTCGCGGGGTTTCCCATAATCACCACCAGAGTTGGACACAACTGCTTCCTGTGTACACACAGGACACACTGATGATGCATCATTGCACCATGTTCCTCTCAGAATCATAATAGTCAATTTGTAAGACCAAAGTAACACAAATTGAGAGTATGCGTTTACAAAAAAAATAGACGTGTTTATTGGATATTGTACATTGATACCATTTTTTGGACATACCCTGCTAATACCATGGTTCCCATTGAATAGATGGTGGAGAATACTTTTAGATCATAATTTTTTAGCTGACTAAAGTCAGCATGAAATCAAAAAAGTAAATTCTTAATTTTTGTATTTATCATAAATGATTTATCAGTGCACATTAATGTTTTTTAATTCATGAGCCTCATAATTTTGATTCAGAATAGCTTCCCCTTCCTCTTGAAGAGACATCTCTTCTCTTCTCTGATGATGATGAGGGCGGGGCAACCTGTCACTCACATGAGATCCACCAATAGCAGACCACAACCATCCAATCAATCCCCCACGGACAAAATCAAGCCCCGCCTACATTTTTTTCTCATTCCAGAAGCCGTTTCACTCTCATATACGTCACAACTTTCATTTCATGCAGACCTTAATACTTACATACTGTACAAATAGTTGAAAATTTATTGAATTAATGTTAATTAATTAAATAATGTCCCTGTACGTCACAACTTTCATTTCATGCAGACCTTAATACTTACATACTGTACAAATAGTTGAAAATTTATTGAATTAATGTTAATTAATTAAATAATGTTTTCCCTGTTTTTTTTTCAATTACAGTGTAAGCTTAAAACATACACATTAAAAAGTCATTTATTCACACTTGTAATCATATGCTGAAATGTATGATTATGAGGGCTGTCAATTGATGTTAACAATGATGTTAATTTAATGCAATTAATTGTAAATTAAATTTTTTTTTTAAGTAGTATTTTAACATAAGCTGAGCTGTTTAACTAGATAAAGTGCCAACATCCTTGATTTAAACAAGTCTCACCAGATGAGGTCAGTGAAATTACGATGCAGGTGCATTGTGGGAGGACAGCTGCTCAGCATAGACAGAATACACTCCAGGTACAACAACTGCAGCAGCTGGTTTTCACTGAAGAAGAACACACACATCTCTCGTCACATTGATGAAACACTAGCGCACTTACAAAATCGCATACTGCCCTAGTAGGTACAACATTAGAGGAGGAACAAACTTCATAATTACCATTTTAAAAAGTGCATTCAATATAGTATGAATGTATGTAATATAAATAAAAATCTGGGTGTACTACATCCGTCATGTTGGCTTTGCTTGCCTACTTTTCACTGTCAAATTCAGACATACTACTTCATACTACTTTCACCAACTATATAGTAAGGAAGTAGGCATATTCTGACACAGAGTATGACAGATTTGAGTCTTTGCTCAAAGTGACTATATTACAGGTGAAACTGGAAAAATTTGAATATCGTGCTAAAGTTGATTTATTTCAGTAATTCAACTTAAAAGGTGAAACTAATATATTATATAGACTCATTACATGCAAAGTGAGATATTTCAAGCCTTTATTTGTTGTAATTTTGATGATTATGGCTTACAGCTTATGAAAACCCCAAATTCAAAATTAGAATATTGTGATGATTATAAGCTGTAAGCCATAATCATCAAAATTATTACAAATAAAGGCTTGAAATATCTCACTTTGCATGTAATGAGTCTATATAATATATTAGTTTAATCTTTTAAGTTGAATTACTGAAATAAATGAACCTTTGCACGATATTCTAATTTTTCGAGTTTCACCCGTTTATATTTACTAGTCTTAGCAGTTTTTGCAACCGGCCCCTGGTCCCTAGATATGGCTTGTGTTCCGCCTTCAATGCAAGTCAATGGGGTTTGTATGCCCTTTTATTCTTCATCAGGCACAAATCATAAAACAGATTAGAAACGTATTAGCACTCCTCTCCTAAACTAGACACACGATTTGACGCATCAATCATGCATTTTGCCAGAAGTTTAATTCTTAGCGTTAAGATTTTCCTCAGTAGGTTCTATAGTAAAAGTGAATCTCATCTTAACAAACACCCCTAATAATAGTAATCACTAATACTAGTCTACTAATACTGACTACAACAAGTTAATAACATGTAAAGCTTACTTTGAGACAGACTCCAGTTTGTCACAGAAAACAGTGAGCACCATAACAACATCTTCATACAGCGCATCAGTAGTAGGAGAGACATCTGAAAACATACATAACATTTACATAACTAACTAATAATTGGCACATAAAAACTGTAAGCAAGCAATTAAAAAATATAACAGGTGAACCTATTACGTTCCTTTTTTTCTGCACTCATAAAAACTTTGTGAATATTAATTATATATCAAACTATGTACGTAAAACATTTTATACCACGGTCTGGGTGAATACTCGATTCTGATTGGCTGCAGGGTGTCCATTAAAAAGTGATAGAGGACACCTAGTAAAGGAGTTCTGGTGAAACTGACCGTTTACCGTTCGAAGTTAATAAATAAATGCGCTGGCTACATCAGCTGTGAGTAACCATAGCAACAGGCAGTCAAAGTATCCGGTTACAATTTATTGTATCAAAACAAACATTTAGTTAGCCGTTACACTATGCCTACCTGTGTGTTTTAATTAGGTTAGTGTAACGCCCATGGCTAGAAAAGCCTAACTAACATGAAAAAAAATATGTTAGCTTCCTGGCTCGTAAGTTAGCTAAACTGAAGGGATATCTGAGTTGAGCGGACTATAAATATCTCCGGTTGCTAAGTAAACCGTCAGGCGTAACCAGGGAAAACAAGTTATTGTTTGTAAAAACTTTAGATTTCAATTGTAAAACTAATTAAAATATAAACTAATGTTTTAAAAAAGTGTTATTTTGCAGAATAGCCTAAAAGACTCCAAATTCAAGTTAGGATAAAATGTGTACTGCATTTTGTCTTTCTATTTCAGCACACTTCTAACTACATAAGAGTGTACTGCCTTCTAAGACACCTTAAAGGTGCAGTGAGCGATTTCTGACACACTGTTGAAAGTGGATCAGACCTGGCACTAAAACACACTTGTAGCCAATCAGCAGTAAGGGGTGTGTCCACTCATAATGGGGGATGTGCATAGGGGCGGAGCTATGATGATGGGGGCGTGATCTTATTGGGAAGGGGCGTGTTTGTTTTGGTGATTTCAAATATCAACAACAACAACAATATAACCCTAACCCAACAGGAATCGCTTACTGCACCTTTAATTTGGCCCAGTTTTAAGACGGCATTGCATGTATACCTCACATAGAAGGCAATACAAGTCTCAGTTTAAAATAAATAAATAATAAAATAACAATAATAATGATATTAAATCGAGCATGGTGGAATAAACTAAAATGGCTCTTATATGTTATTCATTACATATTGAAAAGTATCAATAAAAACAGTTTAATCAAGTTAAAAATCAATATTTGTGCCTGTGAACTGTGTAATAACTGTATTATTATCTTAGCAACACACTCATGAGGACTATGACTTGTAAAAAAGGAAAAACCTTTGTTTGTAGATTCCGAAGCTGAGACGCTTTAACTGGCAGCTGTTATCATCAGTAAAGGTTGAGCAATGAAAATGGTTGTGGTTTATCAGCAACATGAAAATTATTAAACGGATAGTTTGACGGATGAGCCGTGTCGAAAACTTGGCAAGTGAAAGCATGTTTTCATGGCTTATTGATGGCGTGTACCTTTGCGCTGGTGCACAGGAATGCAACGTTCCTCGCCATCAAAACCCTGTAAAAATCCAACCAGACTCATTAAAAAATGCCAATTTCATAACATCAAATCATGCTTAACATTCCAGAAATGTTTGAGAAATCTAAAAATAAAAAAAATTAGAGTTATTACATGACTACTTAACAAAAAAGTAAATCTTGACTTGAGTTCAGCTATGATTGTTCAGGACAATGGTAATTATACAAAAAATAAAAATTGATAACACTTTACAGCAAGGTTTCCTTTGTTAACATTAACTAAGAATGAACTACAGCATTTATTATTCTTAATGTAAATTTTAACAATTACGAATACATTTTTTAAATCAAAATTTGTGATTGTTAATTAGTTAAAGGGATACTCCACTTTTTTTGGAAATAGGCTCATTTTACAACTCCCCCAGAGTTAAACTGTTGAGTTTTACCGTTTTTGAATCCATTCAGCCGATCTCCGGTTCTGGCGGTACCACTTTTAGCATAGCTTAGCATACATCATTGGAGTGGACAAGACCATTAGCATTTCTAAAAAAAAAAATGACCAAAGAGTTTCGATATTTTTCCTATTTAAAACTTGACTCTTCTGTAGTTACATCGTGCACTAAGACCGACGGAAAATATAAAGTTGCGATTTTCTAGGCTGATATGGCTAGGAACTACACTCTCATTCCTGCGTAATAATCAAGAAACTTTACTGCCGTACCATGAGTGCAGCAGGCGTAATGATATAACGCAGCGCCTGAAAATAGTTCCGTTGTGTTGACGGAAGGTGGCCTATTTTCAGGCGTCAAAAGTCAAAAGTCTTGTGGACACATATTTAGTATGTGTTTTGTGACTTTATTTCAGAAACTTAAATTTTTTGTTTTTTTTCAATAACCATGCATAAACAATATTCTCTCAAAAATACAAACATGTACATACATGTTGCTCACATATTATGGTAGCCCTGTTTGTGCTAAATAGATGTCACTACTAGCCGTTTGTCTGCTGTCTGTTAGCGTCACGTCACCTCAGCTAATCCGCCCTCTTTTTTAACCCCATTTCCTGTTATCCGGGAGTGACGCGCTGCCAAGATGGCGACGGCCGGCTCCGCCCACTTTGGGCTTGTTTTTTTACAGTCTATGGCTTATACACATGCTTCAGACACCAGTAAAGCCTATATCGCTCACTGTAAGTTCATGTTTGTAATGTTAACAAATGAGAACTTGTAAAGTGTTACCAAAATATTTGACTACAGAATGCCACCACTGACCAATCACACAAGCATATTTCAGAGAGCAGTGTAATAAGAGATTATAGACATGTGCTTGTGATTGTAAAGCTCTGTGAAACGTGACTCACTGTGTTTTCTTGTCTATGGCGTAGTTGTAGGGCGAGGTCTCCGAGGATCTGGCTGAGAGTGGCCCTGACCGCTGTGTTGATACTGCGATGATGACAACTCGATATGTACGTCTCGATACACACCTGGAGACACACAAAGATGCAACAGAGATTGAGCAACTTCGAATATCCACCATGACAAACTGCCTTTGTTTTCCACTGTCACCGCTGGAACCATCATTCCCTTTTAAAGCCACTGTAGATATTTTGTACGTCAAATGTGATTATCAGTGCTCTTCAGTCATTTTTAATCAAAACATTGTATGTTGTGGTTTTTTTTTACTTTTTACTACATCAGAATGCAACGAAACTTGGTTACTTGGTTAAGGTTTTGGCCCTTGCTAAATGAACACACACACACACACACACACACACACAGAATCATGGACATGATTCAAAAAGGTTAAATGGTTAAACGGGTCCTACAGCTACAAAGCATGTGTTTTCAGCCTCTGCCGTCTCACTATATGAGGAACACATGAACTTCATCTCCGGAGCCACTCTGACAGTCACTTTCCACTTGAGAAAACAATCTCCAGATACACACAGAAAACGCTCTTCAATACAACCCATCAAAATAAAAGAAACCGTGACAGAAATATATTACTATTGTACAGTGAAATGTACTTCTCAAAGTAATAATATAAACTATATTTTTCTTCCATGTATTAGTTTTAACAGTAAATCTTTGTAGTGCAAGTACTGTGTTTGCCAAAAATATAATTTGTTCATTTTCATTTGATTACATTTTAAAAGACTTAAATTGTTAATGTTTTAAAAATAAAAAATAAAAAAATAATTAAAAAGACAAATAAAGCATTTTATAGGGCCTTATCGTAAAAAATATTTACGATATTATTCAATTGATTAGACATGATTGTTTTTAATCAGAATGTAATTAACCCATTAAAACAGAATTCAGGAAAATGGAAATGCAAAGCCCTAAAATTTACGTTTATTTTTTGATTACTATAATTTATTTCAACCATTAAATAGGAATCCCAAAAAATTGTAATAGAAAAAAAAAAGTAATTTGGGAGGGAAAGGATTTCACGGGTGCTGTTGTTGTTTTTTAGGTAAAATCTTTCAATAAAACATATACATGCATGAATCGTTCACAAGAAGATCTATAACATGCATTTAGAAATACATTGAGATGGGGGGAATTTAAATGAATTGAAGAAATAGAAAGGAAAAATTCAGACCCAAGGGCACTGAAATAGTTGGCCATCACTTAATGAATAAAGAAAAGAAAGAAAGAGAAAGAAAGAAAGAGAAAGAAAGAAAGAAAGAGAGAAAGAAAGAGAGAAAGAAAGAGAAAGAAAATGAATGAATGAAAGAAAGAAAGAAAGAAAGAAAGAAAGAAAGAAAGAAAGAAAGAAAGAAAGAAAGAAAGAAAGAAAGAAAGAAAGAAAGAAAGAAAGAAAGAAAGAAAAAGAAAGAAAGAAAAAGAAAGAAAAAGGAAAGAAAGAAAGAAAGAAAGAAAGAGAAAGGAAAGAAAGAAAGAAAGAAAGAAAGAAAGAAAGAAAGAAAGAAAGAAAGAAAGAAAGAAAGAAAGAAAGAAAAAAAGAAAGAAAGAAAGAAAGAGAAAGGAAAGAAAGAAAGAAAGAAAGAAAGAAAGAAAGAAAGAAAGAAAGAAAGAAAGAAAGAAAGAAAGAAAGAAAGAAAGAAAGAAAGAAAGATGGCAGTCTGATAGAGGTCTTCACTGATAATGTTTGACTGGACATGATGGTTTTGATTGGTTGCTGCAAGCGTGTGTTTATGATGTGGAAAGCTCTCAGTTAATCCTGATCAACAGTGACTCTGAGAGGGAATCTTCCACCCAGCAAACAGGAAGGCGGAGCTGAGCATCGGCCGTCGCGTGGCTCGCTCGCTCACGGGAAAGGGATCTGAGACGTGGCACTAGTACCTGTAACCACAGCAACCAATGACACACCGCTGGAACATTAGTTTCGTGATGGAAGTGAGACGTCAGGAGAAAGGCCTTCACCGTGTCTTAGTCAGAACAACTGCCTTATATAAAAGGTCAGTGACGCTCAGTCAAAAGAATAGGTAATAATCAACTCATTTACTGGCCCTAAAATAATATTCGGACACAAACTTCTGCATGTCTAATAGAATACATCAAACAAGTGCAGTCATATCTCTAAGCAATTTTGCTATGACAATTAATCAAATGGAGTCAAGGTGTTTTTAGTGGATGTTCCACAGGAGTAGTTTATCACATTAACTATGCACATGTTTGGCATTAATGTTTGGCAACCATAAATCGTCCAAATAGCATGTGTCTTTACTTTGATCAGTAGTTGTATCTTTTGTTTTATTATTTATACCTTCCAAACTACCTACAATTGTGTTATTATCTTGTAATCTCATGTTATTCTTTATACCATGGTCTGTCTGAATACTCGATTCTGATTGGCTGGTTTACCGTTTAATGCACAGGTCAGTTTAATCACTGATCTATATTAATGCGCTGCTTTTATTGAAGCGCACACACACACTTAGATAGATAGTGCTACTCACACACAGAAACATTCAGGAGCACAGAAACTTATCATCATCATCACTCCCACATGATATATTAAAGGGGTGGTTGATTATGAGTTCACTTTTCTAACTTTAGTTAGTGTGTAATGTTGCTGTTTGAGCATAAACAACATCTGCAAAGTTACAACGCTCAAAGTTCAAAGCAAAGGGAGATATTTGCTTTTAAAGAAATCGTTTTTTAAGGACTACAACAAACGGCTGGTAGAACTACACGAGCTTCCTCCCGGGTTAGTGACATCACCAACCCTAAAATTTACATAAACCCCGCCCCCGGGAACACGCTGTTGTAGTCACTCTGTGTGCATCTCACAACAGTTCCTATACAAGCGATTTAAAGATTATCTTGACAGAATATGCTAATTGAAGATAGCTAACTCCACATCAGCAACATAAATCCATCAACTAACCATTCAGAGACGTCCTGTTGCATTCTACATGTTGTCACTTCTTCTTAGTCTCTCCATCTTTGTCTGACTCCGGTTTAAACATAAAAGGCAGAACAGTTTCTGACATTTTAGCGTGTGTCTGCGTGAGGTAATCGGAGCTGCTAACACACACACACTCTTGAAGCTCCGCCCACTATGTCGGGAGCTGCAGCTCATTTGCATTTAAAGGGCCAGACACAAAACGGTGCGTTTTTGCTCACCCTCAAAAAGTGACAACTTTCTTTTTCAAAGTGAAAAATATCTGTGGGGTATTTTGAGCTAAAACTTCACATACACACTCTGGGGACATCAGAGATTTATTTTACATCTTGTGAAAAGGGTATTATACCACCCCTTTAATAAAATAGCTTCGCTATTGAATCGTAACATTATTTCTCAGCAACGAGGGAGTATCATCACTGTTCTTGATTTAACTCACAGCTTCATTGTGTGTTAAGCCCTATTCGCACGGGATTAGTATTATCTGGGGACCTCGTGTGAATTTGAGATTACCCCCCCCCCACCACCACCACCACATCTGAATTGTGCATTCGCACGGGATAAGCGAAGCCTGTGATTTTACTCCAATTTACTCGGATATGATGTCAATAGGCTATTGCTTGGAAATGTCTTGTCGTTATTATAGGTCTAGCTGTATGATATATCATAAACAGAAGAATGTTCTTTACCGCATGCTGCTAAACATGTCATCCATCTTCATCTAATCATTCTTTTTGTTATCGCTCTTCTGATGGTTTCCAGCTGTCTCTTTCTGCACATTGTATAGTTGTATGGTGTATAGCGAAATGACCCAGCACCCAAAATACTATCAAAACACTCCATTCTTTGCGAAAGACGGATAAAAAAAGCGCACAGGAAACAAAAACCTTGAAAAAAATATAAACGACTCCGCCAAATCACAGAGACGCCGATTCGCACGAGACTAATATTATCACAGGACCTCGGTGTTCGGGCGAAATATGGAAGGTCATTTGCGGGGGAATTTTTACTTTACAAATTACAGACATGGCCGATTCGCATGGGATTAAGATCACAGACAACCTCCGCAATTATTACAAATGACTAGAGGTCACCAGGTAATACTAATCGGGTGCGAATAGGTCTTTTGACGCTGCACAGACGCAGGTAATTCACACACGCATCTCTCTCTCTCTCAATCCATTCAAATAAATTTAATCTAATCAGCGCTGCTTTATCTCTGTGTCTGACTCAAAGCGCAACATGACATCATGACTTTGCGTAAACATACACGCCACTTTCAAGTCAAGTGGCGTGTTATCTATACGCATTTTGAGCTATCCGCGTGTGTGTCCACGCCGAAATGAACCGTCATCTTTTGCGTGTATGTCTACGCCGTTAAACGTCCGAGTGATTCTGCGTGTATGTGTACGCCGTTAAATGTCCGAGCGAAACGAAGCAAAATGTATATTTACATCTGTGGAGCAATATTTTTTTCCTAGGATGGTAGGGGAAGACTCATAAATGGTATTAACCCCAGTGACGGGTAGGTTTAGGGACGGGGTTGGGGTAGGTCATATATTTATATATACAGTAACGTTAAATCAAGGCGTTGATAAACACGCTGAAAAGCGATTATGCGTGTTGATAGCACGCCAAAAATGGAAATACGAATTGGCGTGTCATACATACACCATTTCATGAGATCAAAATGCTGGATCCAACGAGCCGTAACTGATGAAAATAACTGCCATTTTAACCCTTCCAGTCACATTTAGTGCTGCAAACATCAATAACAGCTTTAACTTAAAAATTCTGGCAGATGACCATGGTATAAGCAGCATAATCCACGGCTAGCTGTGCATTAAATGATTTGAATGCACTATCATCATGTATTAAAATCGTTTAATGCACAGCTAGCTGAGGATTATAAAATAAACAGTGAACAGTGTTCAAACAGTTCATGGGTCTGCTGTATGACTGCACAAGCCTCATGTTTATGGCCTGTTCCCTGAGCTCCTCAACAGTCCTGTGTGAAAATAAGAGCAGTCTGCCACTACCAGACACATTAAACATGATGATGTGCTTTTATGAGCCGTTTATGGCCAACCAGGGGCAAGATAATAAAGTTAGACACCAGTCTGCACAGACAAGCAGTGTGAGATCTGATCACTTAGCATGCAACTGTCTCAGGTTTAATGCAACTAAAATGTGCATAATACATCAAATCTGCTCGCATGGTTCATATCTAAAATTTCCCTTAAAATGACAATTAGTGGGAAAGGAAACTCACAGCAAGTGCACTCACAGCATGATGAGGTTAAAAATGTGACAAAGAGACTGTGATCTTTCTATACAATGAAACAAAATTGGTGTAGAAACAGTTTTCACTATTAAAGAGACACCTCACCTCTATTCAGATTTCATATTAAGAGAACCAGGGCCATATCAGATACTAGACGGGTCAGACTCAGCTTAATTTAGTCTTACATTTTTTCAGCTTATTTTGACACTCAGAGAAAGAAAAAAACTAGGGTCTTTAAAAGTAATTACAAAATAAAAGTTCTATCGTAATTTATTCACAAACCTGTATGACTTTTTTCTTCTGCAAAATACACACACACAAACAATGTTGAATAATATTTCAAATGTTTATGTCCATACAGTGAAAATCAATGGGGTCCAAAACAACATTGGACCCCATTGACTTTCATTTTATGGACAAAGAACACTGAGACATATTTCAAAATAACTTCTTTTGTGGTCCACGAGAGTAAGTAAGGTGAATGAGGGTGAATAAATAATGACAAAACTATCCTTTTTGGGTATCAAAATATCAAATAAAAAAAATCAGCACAATCAGTACAATAAATACTGTCATGATGCATAAATACCTTATTTTATATATTATATATATTATAAATAATATATGATTGTTGTTTTTTCTAATTAAAGTAATGGTAATGGAATTGTTATTATTTTTTGCATTATCGCAATGAAAAATAGTGGCAATGTGCCTAATTGCTTTGAAAATGTTGAAATAATACAATATATATGGTCTTTAATGGTCAGAAAGAAATCTCAGCAGAGTACAGAAAAAGTCAAATGAAGGCAATAGAAGGCTATCACATTCTCAGAGTTTGTATGCAAGCGATTTGTGGAACGCCACTGTGTGTGTGACCCGAAACGCTGTAAGAGTACACAAACTGCTGCATCGTCCTCATTAAAGCACATCTTCACAGCGCAGCAGTCTTTAATAGGCCTTTGACAAGGACTTCAATGAGTCACGTCAGACGTCTCATTCTGTCAGTCAAACGTCAATAAAGCATGTCTCACCTCAGCAATTCTCAGCATGTTGTGTCCATTGATCTCAAATGTAGAGGAGTAGGTGACACAAAGCAGGACCTACAACACAAAGAGCTCAAAAACATTAGCCGTTTAATATAACAGCCCCTTGACCAACACTTCAGCATTAGAAACGGGAGATGAGGAACACAGTGTGTGTATGGCAGTGTGTGTATGGATGGACACGCGTGTGCGAGTGATGCTGCAAATCTGTCCAATTACACGACAGGTGCAGAGCTGACACTGAATTAATTAAGCCTGATAGAAGCAACACGCTGTTTTTGACACTGACTGTTCCAGCTCAATGGTGGGAACGTCTTTTCTCCACAGACCAAATCACCAGTGATGGGAATAAAGATGTTATAAATTAAAGGAGTAGTTCACTTTTAAAAAAACTTTTGCTGATAATTTACTCACCCCCATGTCATCCAAGATGTCCATGTCTTTCTTTCTTCAGTCGAAAAGAAATTAATGTTTTTGATGAAAACATTCCAGGATTTTTCTCCATATAATGCACTTTGCTGGGCACCAAACGGTTCAAGGTCTAAATGACCGTTTCAGTGCAGCTTCAAAGGGCTTTACACGATACCAGACGATGAATAAGGGTCTTATCTAGAGAAACGATCGGTCATTTCAAAAATAAATAAAAAAGTTAAAGTTTTATAGGCACAAATGCTCGCCTTGCGAACTCTCCTGTTCGAACTCGTTCATCAAAATGAACAAATCTTTTTTCAAGTCATTGACTCGAAAAAAGATTCGTTCATTTTGATGAACGAGTCAATGACTCGAAAAAAGATTCGTTCATTTTGATGAACGAGTTCGAACAGGAGAGTTCGCAAGGCGAGCATTTGTGCCTATAAAACTTTAACTTTTTTATTTATTTTTGAAATGACCGATGGTTTCGCTAGATAAGACCCTTATTCATCGTCTGATGTCGTTTAAAGCCCTTTGAAGCTGAACTGAAACGGTCATTTAGACCTTGAACCGTTTGGCTCCCATTGAAGTCCATTATGGAGAACAATCCTGGAATGTTTTCATCAAAAACATAAATTTCTTTTCGACTGAAGAAAGAAAGACATGGACATCTTGGATGACATGGGGGTGAGTAAATTATCAGCAAAAGTTTTTTAAAAAGTGAACTACTCCTTTAACGGCGTTATTTTTATCAATAACGAGTAATCAAACGAATTAGTGTTTCCCAGTTACAACGCCGTTACCGTTACTGACAATAAAATGTGGCGTTACTATAATTGAGCTCACTGAAGTAGGCTCTCTCTCAGCCATAGGACCTGCAAAGTTTTTTCTCTGGTGTGTGTGTGTGTGTGTGTGTGTGTGTGTGTGTGGCACTCTATTATATTGAGAGCACTTATTAAACTGTTCAAGTAACACTTAAGTAAGCTACAGTGTGTCTACCAGTTGTGACGTTGTGTGACAGTTTTATCATTTTAATTTGCACTACAAAGAGTGTATGTATATTTTGTATTATTATTTATTCATTTTTGGTGCATTTCTTAAGAAACAATTTATTTTTAGACTTATTTGTAGGCCAGTTGTGGTCTGTGCAATATTAAATATTAAAAGTTCTAAACAATCTATTGTGTTTTATTGTTCCACTATAGTAATGATAATATTTACAATAATATTTTGAATTTAATAGGTGTCTCTCACATTGTCCCACAGCAACATTAGAATAGTGTAGATTAGTGTACAATGTTTTATAATAATTTTTTTGTTTTCTATTTAGTGTATTCTATTTCAATTTAACATATTTAATATTGGGGGTATCCAAGTTATTTAACATATTTGAACTTTTTAAAGGACCACAATAGTTACTTTCCCTGGTATTTAGTTACTTTTATAATAATGTAACTCAGTTATTAACTCATTCACTATTTGTGAGAAGTAACTAGTAACTATAACAAATTACTTTTTTTAAGTAACATGCCCAACGCTGCAAACACACACACACTGATGATGGTGAAGGAGCAGAGACACACACACACACACTGATGATGGTGAAGGAGCAGAGACACACACACACTGATGATGGTGAAGGAGCAGAGACACACACACACTGATGATGGTGAAGGAGCAGAGACACACACACTGATGATGGTGAAGGAGCAGAGACACACACACACTGATGATGGTGAAGGAGCAGAGACACACACACACTGATGATGGTGAAGGAGCAGAGAGACACACACACTGATGATGGTGAAGGAGCAGAGACACACACACACTGATGATGGTGAAGGAGCAGAGACACACACACACTGATGATGGTGAATGAGCAGAGACACACACACACTGATGATGGTGAAGGAGCAGACACACACACACTGATGATGGTGAATGAGCAGACACACACACACTGATGATGGTGAAGGAGCAGAGACACACACACACTGATGATGGTGAAGGAGCAGAGACACACACACACTGATGATGGTGAATGAGCAGACACACACACACTGATGATGGTGAATGAGCAGACACACACACACTGATGATGGTGAAGGAGCAGAGACACACACACACTGATGATGGTGAAGGAGCAGAGACACACACACTGATGATGGTGAAGGAGCAGACACACACACACACTGATGATGGTGAAGGAGCAGACACACACACTGATGATGGTGAAGGAGCAGACACACACACACTGATGATGGTGAAGGAGCAGAGACACACACACTGATGATGGTGAAGGAGCAGACACACACACACTGATGATGGTGAATGAGCAGACACACACACACTGATGATGGTGAAGGAGCAGACACACACACACTGATGATGGTGAAGGAGCAGACACACACACACTGATGATGGTGAAGGAGCAGAGACACACACACACTGATGATGGTGAAGGAGCAGACACACACACACTGATGATGGTGAAGGAGCAGAGACACACACACTGATGATGGTGAATGAGCAGACACACACACACTGATGATGGTGAAGGAGCAGAGACACACACACACTGATGATGGTGAAGGAGCAGACACACACACACTGATGATGGTGAAGGAGCAGACACACACACACACTGATGATGGTGAATGAGCAGAGACACACACACACTGATGATGGTGAAGGAGCAGAGACACACACACACTGATGATGGTGAAGGAGCAGAGACACACACACACTGATGATGGTGAAGGAGCAGAGAGACACACACACTGATGATGGTGAAGGAGCAGAGACACACACACACTGATGATGGTGAAGGAGCAGAGACACACACACACTGATGATGGTGAATGAGCAGAGACACACACACACTGATGATGGTGAAGGAGCAGACACACACACACTGATGATGGTGAATGAGCAGACACACACACACTGATGATGGTGAAGGAGCAGAGACACACACACACTGATGATGGTGAAGGAGCAGAGACACACACACACTGATGATGGTGAATGAGCAGACACACACACACTGATGATGGTGAATGAGCAGACACACACACACTGATGATGGTGAAGGAGCAGAGACACACACACACTGATGATGGTGAAGGAGCAGAGACACACACACTGATGATGGTGAAGGAGCAGACACACACACACACTGATGATGGTGAAGGAGCAGACACACACACTGATGATGGTGAAGGAGCAGACACACACACACTGATGATGGTGAAGGAGCAGAGACACACACACTGATGATGGTGAAGGAGCAGACACACACACACTGATGATGGTGAAGGAGCAGACACACACACACTGATGATGGTGAAGGAGCAGACACACACACACTGATGATGGTGAAGGAGCAGAGACACACACACACTGATGATGGTGAAGGAGCAGACACACACACACTGATGATGGTGAAGGAGCAGACACACACACACTGATGATGGTGAAGGAGCAGAGACACACACACTGATGATGGTGAATGAGCAGACACACACACACTGATGATGGTGAAGGAGCAGAGACACACACACACTGATGATGGTGAAGGAGCAGACACACACACACTGATGATGGTGAAGGAGCAGACACACACACACACTGATGATGGTGAATGAGCAGAGACACACACACACTGATGATGGTGAAGGAGCAGAGACACACACACACTGATGATGGTGAAGGAGCAGAGACACACACACACTGATGATGGTGAAGGAGCAGAGACACACACACACACTGATGATGGTGAAGGAGCAGAGACACACACACACTGATGATGGTGAATGAGCAGAGACACACACACTGATGATGGTGAAGGAGCAGAGAGACACACACACTGATGATGGTGAATGAGCAGACACACACACACTGATGACGGTGAAGGAGCAGAGACACACACACACTGATGACGGTGAAGGAGCAGACACACACACACTGATGATGGTGAATGAGCAGAGACACACACACACTGATGATGGTGAAGGAGCAGAGACACACACACACTGATGATGGTGAAGGAGCAGAGACACACACACACTGATGATGGTGAATGAGCAGAGACACACACACACTGATGATGGTGAAGGAGCAGAGACACACACACACTGATGATGGTGAAGGAGCAGAGACACACACACACTGATGATGGTGAAGGAGCAGAGACACACACACACTGATGATGGTGAAGGAGCAGACACACACACACACTGATGATGGTGAAGGAGCAGACACACACACACTGATGATGGTGAAGGAGCAGAGACACACACACACACTGATGATGGTGAAGGAGCAGAGACACACACACACTGATGATGGTGAATGAGCAGAGACACATACACACTGATGATGGTGAAGGAGCAGAGACACACACACACTGATGATGGTGAAGGAGCAGACACACACACACACACTGATGATGGTGAATGAGCAGACACACACACACTGATGATGGTGAATGAGCAGAGACACACACACACTGATGATGGTGAAGGAGCAGAGACACACACACACTGATGATGGTGAAGGAGCAGACACACACACACACTGATGATGGTGAAGGAGCAGACACACACACACTGATGATGGTGAAGGAGCAGAGACACACACACTGATGATGGTGAAGGAGCAGACACACACACACACTGATGATGGTGAAGGAGCAGACACACACACACACACTGATGATGGTGAAGGAGCAGAGACACACACACACTGATGATGGTGAAGGAGCAGAGACACACACACACTGATGATGGTGAAGGAGCAGAGACACACACACACTGATGATGGTGAATGAGCAGACACACACACACTGATGATGGTGAAGGAGCAGAGACACACACACACTGATGATGGTGAAGGAGCAGACACACACACACACTGATGATGGTGAAGGAGCAGAGACACACACACACTGATGATGGTGAAGGAGCAGAGACACACACACACTGATGATGGTGAAGGAGCAGACACACACACACTGATGATGGTGAAGGAGCAGACACACACACACTGATGATGGTGAAGGAGCAGAGACACACACACTGATGATGGTGAAGGAGCAGAGACACACACACTGATGATGGTGAAGGAGCAGAGACACACACACACTGATGATGGTGAAGGAGCAGACACACACACTGATGATGGTGAAGGAGCAGAGACACACACACTGATGATGGTGAAGGAGCAGACACACACACACTGATGATGGTGAATGAGCAGAGACACACACACACTGATGATGGTGAAGGAGCAGACACACACACACTGATGATGGTGAAGGAGCAGAGACACACACACACACTGATGATGGTGAAGGAGCAGACACACACACACTGATGATGGTGAAGGAGCAGAGACACACACACACTGATGATGGTGAAGGAGCAGGGACACACACACACTGATGATGGTGAAGGAGCAGACACACACACACTGATGATGGTGAAGGAGCAGAGACACACACACACACTGATGATGGTGAAGGAGCAGACACACACACACACTGATGATGGTGAAGGAGCAGAGACACACACACACTGATGATGGTGAAGGAGCAGACACACACACTGATGATGGTGAAGGAGCAGAGACACACACACTGATGATGGTGAAGGAGCAGACACACACACACTGATGATGGTGAATGAGCAGAGACACACACACACTGATGATGGTGAAGGAGCAGACACACACACACTGATGATGGTGAAGGAGCAGAGACACACACACACACTGATGATGGTGAAGGAGCAGACACACACACACTGATGATGGTGAAGGAGCAGACACACACACACTGATGATGGTGAAGGAGCAGAGACACACACACACTGATGATGGTGAAGGAGCAGAGACACACACACACTGATGATGGTGAAGGAGCAGGGACACACACACACTGATGATGGTGAAGGAGCAGACACACACACACTGATGATGGTGAAGGAGCAGAGACACACACACACTGATGATGGTGAAGGAGCAGAGACACACACACACTGATGATGGTGAAGGAGCAGAGACACACACACTGATGATGGTGAAGGAGCAGAGACACACACACACTGATGATGGTGAATGAGCAGAGACACACACACTGATGATGGTGAAGGACCAGAGAGACACACACACTGATGATGGTGAATGAGCAGACACACACACACTGATGATGGTGAAGGAGCAGACACACACACACTGATGATGGTGAAGGAGCAGGGACACACACACTGATGATGGTGAAGGAGCAGACACACACACACTGATGATGGTGAAGGAGCAGAGACACACACACACTGATGATGGTGAAGGAGCAGACACACACACACACACTGATGATGGTGAAGGAGCAGACACACACACACACTGATGATGGTGAAGGAGCAGAGACACACACACACTGATGATGGTGAAGGAGCAGAGACACACACACTGATGATGGTGAAGGAGCAGAGACACACACACACACACTGATGATGGTGAAGGAGCAGACACACACACACACTGATGATGGTGAAGGAGCAGACACACATACACTGATGATGGTGAATGAGCAGAGACACACACACACTGATGATGTTGAATGACCAGAGACACACACACACTGATGATGGTGAAGGAGCAGAGACACACACACACTGATGATGGTGAAGGAGCAGACACACACACACACTGATGATGGTGAAGGAGCAGACACACACACACACTGATGATGGTGAAGGAGCAGAGACACACACACACTGATGATGTTGAATGACCAGAGACACACACACACTGATGATGGTGAAGGAGCAGAGACACACACACACTGATGATGGTGAAGGAGCAGACACACACACACACTGATGATGGTGAAGGAGCAGAGACACACACACACTGATGATGGTGAAGGAGCAGAGACACACACACTGATGATGGTGAAGGAGCAGAGAGACACACACACTGATGATGGTGAATGAGCAGACACACACCCACTGATGATGGTGAAGGAGCAGACACACACACACTGATGATGGTGAAGGAGCAGACACACACACACTGATGATGGTGAAGGAGCAGACACACACACACTGATGATGGTGAAGGAGCAGAGACACTCACACACTGATGATGGTGAAGGAGCAGACACACACACACACTGATGATGGTGAAGGAGCAGACACACACACACACTGATGATGGTGAAGGAGCAGAGACACACACACACTGATGATGGTGAAGGAGCAGACACACACACACTGATGATGGTGAAGGAGCAGAGACACACACACTGGTGATGGTGAAGGAGCAGACACACACACACACTGATGATGGTGAAGGAGCAGACACACACACACACACTGATGATGGTGAAGGAGCAGACACACACACACTGATGATGGTGAATGAGCAGACACACACACACACTGATGATGGTGAAGGAGCAGAGACACACACACACTGATGATGGTGAATGAGCAGAGACACACACACACTGATGATGGTGAAGGAGCAGAGACACACACACACTGATGATGGTGAAGGAGCAGACACACACACACACACTGATGATGGTGAAGGAGCAGAGACACACACACACTGATGATGGTGAAGGAGCAGAGACACACACACACTGATTATGGTGAAGGAGCAGAGACACACACACTGATTATGGTGAAGGAGCAGAGACACACACACTGATGATGGTGAAGGAGCAGAGACACACACACACTGATGATGGTGAAGGAGCAGAGACACACACACACTGATGATGGTGAAGGAGCAGAGACACACACACACTGATGATGGTGAAGGAGCAGACACACACACACTGATGATGGTGAAGGAGCAGACACACACACACACTGATGATGGTGAAGGAGCAGAGACACACACACACTGATGATGGTGAATGAGCAGAGACACACACACACTGATGATGGTGAAGGAGCAGAGACACACACACACTGATGATGGTGAATGAGCAGACACACACACACTGATGATGGTGAAGGAGCAGAGACACACACACACTGATGATGGTGAAGGAGCAGAGACACACACACACTGATGATGGTGAAGGAGCAGACACACACACCTTCATGACCTCCACCTGCAGGTCTTCATGTAAGGCGGGCGTCACCCTGATGGCCTCCAGGATCTGACTCAGGAGCTGCTTCTCTGGGCCCTCGCTCTCCACAGCAGCAAAGCAATCCTCACACAGGATCTTCTGTCAACAGAGAAACATGCAAAAGGCTGAGAAGAGTATGAACTAAACAACATTTAAAAAATAAAAACGAACACTGGTCATCTTGCCATGTTTGTAAGCTGTATTATAAACGTATAAGATGTGAGTGTTTGCATGCTCAACTTGCCTCCACATTGCTAGGCATTCACTGTAAAATTGATCATATTTTTAAAACCTGTTAATTGGTTAACGGTAAGTTCACTTACTCTATACACTAGAAAACATTTAATAGATCCAATGAGACATTTCATACAGTAATATACTTTTAAATGTACAGTTTTTGGAAGTGAAAAAAACAAGTCATCTTATAAGTTACTGTTCATCTTCAGCTTTGATTCATCATGTGTCTTTCTCTTTACCGCCTGTGTTTTTCAAGGTGGTTGTCAGTGCATATATACAGAGCTGCACGATTAATCATTAAAAGATCGCAATCTTGATTTTTTTAGGGAAAAAAATACTGTGGAATCAATGGGGTCCATCAACTGTCTGGTTACCAACAATCTTCAAAATATCTTCTTTTGTGTTCAGCAGAAGAAAGAAACTCATTCAGGTTTGGAACAACATGAGGGTGAGTAAATGATGGCAGAATTTTCATTTTTGGGAGAACTGTCCCTTTAACATTATTTAAGTTAAGGTGCAGCAAGGGATTTCTGAGAAACACTGTTGAAAGTGGATCAGATCGAGCAGCGCACAACAATCAGCAGTAGGGGGCGTGTCCACTCATGATGAGGGAGGAGATCCAATCAGCAGTAGGGGGCGTGTCCACTCATGATGAGGGAGGAGATCCAATCAGCAGTAGGGGGCGTGTCCACTCATGATGAGGGAGGACAGCCAATCAGCAGTAGGGGGCGTGTCCACTCATGATGAGGGAGGAGATCCAATCAGCAATAGGGGGTGTGTCCACTCATGATGAGGGAGGAGATCCAAACAGCAGTAAGGGGCGTGTCCACTCATGATGAGGGAGGAGATCCAATCAGCAATAGGGGGTGTGTCCACTCATGATGAGGGAGGAGATCCAATCAGCAGTAAGGGGCGTGTCCACTCATGATGAGGGAGGACAGCCAATCAGCAGTAGGGGGCGTGTCCACTCATGATGAGGCAGGACAGCCAATCAGCAGTAGGGGGCGTGTCCACTCATGATGAGGGAGGACAGCCAATCAGCAGTAGGGGGCGTGTCCACTCATGATGAGGGAGGACAGCCAATCAGCAGTAGGGGGCGTGTCCACTCATGATGAGGGAGGAGATCCAATCAGCAATAGGGGCTGTGTCCACTCATGATGAGGGAGGAGATCCAATCAGCAGTAAGGGGCGTGTCCACTCATGATGAGGGAGGACAGCCAATCAGCAGTAGGGGGCGTGTCCACTCATGATGAGGGAGGACAGCCAATCAGCAGTAGGGGGCGTGTCCATTCATGATGAGGGAGGACAGCCAATCAGCAGTAGGGGGCATGTCCACTCATAATGTGGGAGGAGAGAGAGAGACAATCAGCAATAGGGGGCGTGTCCACTCATGATGAGGGAGGAGAGAGAGAGCCAATCAGCAGAAGGGGGCGTGACCACTCATGATGAGGGAGGAGAGACTAACAACATCTGGAACCTAACAACGAACTCTTGCTTGTTTATACTCGTGTACTTTTTTTAATTCTTCCTTGTCATTGGTTCGTCATCTTCGCATTATTTTTACAAAGCATTATTTTGCTTCGCTTCAGCTATGGTAAACAGACATTCACTATTGCATTGCGTGTTCATGCATTTTGGGGGCGGAGCAATGAAGGGAGGGGTGTAGTTTGGGTCGATTTCAAATATCAACAGTGTTTCTCAGAAATCACTTACTGCACCTTTAATGAAATATAGATGTTTTTTTTGTTTTTACTTTAAATTTAAGTTAAATCTGTAAAACTTATTTAGTTATGGCAACCACAGCTTCCATTTTTACCATAAATTCTGTATATTCTGGTCCAAAGATATGGTCTATTCATGTCCATAGTACAAACATCACGAAATGAGTTATGAGTCTAACATTGGCTTAGTAAATGCCATTAAATAAATCAGAGACCAAATATATTGTGTCCTGCTTTATCTTAGTGTACCTAAATAAGTCCGTACGTCTTTAAAACGTGAAGTGTGTTGAGTAATGCACACACCTGCATTCCAGTGAGGGCAGTCTGAGCCAGTTTAGTGTTTTTAGACTCCAGTGCCAGCCGAAGAGGGAATAAACACTTCTCTCTGCACAGAAACCGTTCACAATTAACACCGCAGATCATGAAAGATAAAACTCACGAAGAGTTCCTAGTGTCACTTTCAGCCTCTGGTGATTCTCAGATCATTTGTCAGACACTTTGAATTAAAGCATCTGCTACATGAATAAATATAGAAGCTAAATTTTTTTTTAAAAATCCCATTTCAACGGTATATAGCCAGAAAATTGCTAAGGTTAGCTAATTATGCATTTGGTAATTTTAATACTTTATCAATGCCTTTTCACTGTGTACAAATCAAAGATTTAAAAACAGGGAATGTAATGCAAAACCAAATAAATGTGCATTGTCTTTTATGGATTATGTATGGATCATAAAGATTATGTGAGAAAGTATATCTGAGAAAATACAAATGCTGACAATACAAATATGGTATATGGAATCAAAACACTTGCCTGAGTTTAGATGGAGGTGTTTTAACTGATCCATTCTGAGCTTGAAGGGTCTCTGTACAACCACAAGGAAAATTAGGGGAAAAGTATATAAAATGAGAAAACGGATATAAAAAACACATTCAAACAACATTTCAATATGAATAAACATTCTTTGAAACCCCATCATTCCTAACTATTAAAGGAATGAAATTTGTCGACATAGAGATTTTGGACTATCGTCTCTATCGCGGTTACGCTCACGTGACGTTGATGTGCTGCAAAAACAGGTTATTTTGAACCGTTGAAACGCAATAAGCAGAGAAAGAGAACTCATTTCGCTAAATGCACATGTTTCTGAGTCTGTCTGAGAGACACGCGAAATGAAGCGCATGAGAACTGAACTGAGTGCTTTTTGCCGCCTAATTGGGCTTTAACGGTTAAATACACACACTTATGTGTCAAAATGCCCATCTTTGCAAGTATCCTCGTAAACACAGTCATTTATGTCTTAAGTGAAGGTAAACAGCTGAGAAAGAAAACGGATGTGTAACAGTATATTGGATCAGTGCATTCGCTCTTAAAGTGACAGCAGCGTAATGTGTTATTAATGTTAATCAAACAACAAAAAAGAGAAAAACTCTCAATGCTCTTGACTGAATCACTTTTGTCTCACTTTAATAAGAATAGACTTAATTTGCACAGTGAAGAGTTTTTTTATACATTTCATTACTTTATACAATTCATGTAGGCTAGATGCTATTTCTTATTTCAAGTGCTTGATGTTTTTCAGGAAGGTCTATTTCTTTGTTCTATTGTAGTTTGTTGTCCTATTGCCTGTTATCAGTTTATTTGTTCGTATGTTATCACGTCTTCTGTAAGCTTGAGAGTTTTTATGTAGGCTAGTATTAGTTTATTTGTGATACTGAAATTGGTGACAAGAATTATGAACTTTCAATGGTATCAAATATTTGATGATATAAAACCCTTATTTAAAGCAAAAATAACTATATTGAGATATATATATATATGTGAAATAAAATTACTCATGAAAAAATCCCAACCCGGGCCTTGCTATACTGTCATCTGAGCTATTCATTGCTCCTGCAAAATGAGCCGGAGTTGAACAGTATCAGTTTTGAGCCGCTCATTTGTTGCCACAGCATGACTGACAGTGTGTGATACACAACGCAGAAACACTGAAAGGTCAATTAAGTGCATGAAGCTCCACGTCATCTTCAACCACTGCCTTTGCCCATCTATTAAACAGCCTATTAGTTAAACACAACACAAGAACACAGAATAATAACTTAGAACGAGCCTAACATCTATAACACTTTAAATATTTATTATATTAAAGATTACAATAATTTGAATATTTGTTATAATTTATTATTATTAATACAATTAATGTTCGGTTATTTTCACTAAATATTATAATATAATAATAGTAATGGTAATGATGTTGCTGTTATTTTATTAATTTCTGGATCATACTAAAAGCAAAGGGTGCATGAACAAAAAAAAAAAGATAATATCTATTCTTAATTACCAGCAAAAGAAAAAATAAAGTAGCCATTAAAAGATTAAATTAACCATTAAAACATTTAAGCTTCTATACAGAAAAGTACTGTGGCTTTACCTTAATATGGTAAAAATCATAATTTAATGTTATCAACATACACTATTCACTATTCATATTAACATGTTCGACTGAATTTGCATGGTATTCCAAAGTACTCATAGTGCATGTCCAAAAACATACTATTAACATGGGACTTTTTCATTTTTAACTGCATGCGTTTGAAGCCAAACCATTCAACACTATAATATTCACATAAACATGGTTTAAATGCACACAGGTTGCATGCCTATATAGGCTCATTGCATGAATGCCCACTGGAAATTAAACTATTTCATTTTATTTCAATTCGCATGTTTTCATTCCCAAAAAAAAAGTGCGATTTGACAAGACACCCTGTAACAGCTGTTATGAGGATTCAGTTGCAGTACATAAACATCCGTGAAAGGCGGGCACACCTTTGTTCTGACTGTATACTGTTGTTCTAAAACATTATTTTTAATAAGCTGAGCGCGCGTCCATCTGTTCTGAATCCGCATTTGGTTCATCGCTCACAGGTGCATCTTACCGCGCGCGACGCCGCACGCGTCCCGCATCGCTTTATGTTTGCTGCCCGACGCGTCCTTCTGGAGCTTGCGGAGAATCTCCTCCATCGCGCCGGGAGGATGATGGATGAATGATATGCTGGAGAAATGATGGTTTCAGGCCTCCTGCCTAAAGCTCAGCATCCCTACCGTAAAGATGATTCACTTTAACAACAGTGATACGTCACACTGTACGTCAGTTGTTACTATATGCGTGGAAGCCGCTGGTGTTTAGCGACACAAATACTGTAAAGAAAATATTGTTCCGACCAAATTAAAGGGTTTAACTGCATTCAAGAGCACGCATCTGATTTGTAAGGTGGGTGTCCAGCTACTTCCCGTCCGTGAATTAAGGTAGTAAGCTACTATGACGAAGGACGGTAATTAATATTCATAAGCCACGCCTTCGTTGGTGGAGGTAAATAATACAGCGTCACTAGCCTACTATCTGATTAATATATAGGAGGATCATTAACATATTAATGATATAAGATAATTGCCATTGGAAGAATACCAAGCAAATTTAACAATATCGGAATAATATTCATGAGGTAATATTTCGCCATAGTATACTTTATTATTTCTGTCCAGAAGAAGAAAAAATGCTGCACTGGATGTATTATGTTTATTATATGATATAGCCTATCACGTATTGCCTTTTTTTTTTGTTTTTTTATACACCCCTATAATTGGCAAATTTAAAGTCACCATGAAGTCAAAATTGACCATTCTTGTTTTTTAATGTAATCTTGCAATATATAATATAAATGAGCTATTTTATTAAAATTCATGTGCATTGTAATCTTTAATCAAAATAACTTCCCCTCCCTCTTCCAGCGACATATCTTCTCTGATGACGTGGTTACTGGCACGAGGGTGGGGCAACCTGTCAATCACATGAGATCGACCAATAGCAAACCACAACCATCCAATCAATTCCCCACAGACAAAAGTCCCGCCCTACATTTTTTTCTTGATACCGACTTTAATAAACAAAACATTAACAGAATGAGGTCTGATCCTTTTCATATTTCCGTCTAGAGGGTAAATTTGACAGTAAAACTTAAAGTAGGCCTATATGTCTTTTCATGATTCTGTCTATTTCTGTGCACATGAAACATAATTTGAGATTAGTGTTTTTTAGTTATTCAAATTTGACGAAAAAAAGAAATAAATACAACGTGACCGATTTTATGTAGCTTTTTATGGCAGACGGGTAAACTTTTATTTTTAGACTTTTATTTTTAAACCGCAGACCGGATGTTGTTTTGAACCCGCAGCTGAAGTGTCTCCGCGAGCGCTGCTGTCACTCACAAACTCACTCGTCATGATGGCTGCCGTGTGGCGAGCTCGCGTATTTGCCCGCTCTGTCGTCCGCTTCTCTGATCGTGATCTGTAAAATATTCGTTGAAAGCACGTCTTTAAACGCGACATTAAAAGAACTCGCAAAATAACTTGTTATGGTCAGTAAAAGCTGTGTTTCTAAGATTAGCTACTGCTAATCAGTAGCTAACATTAGCATGTTAGCAGCCGTGACGTATTATCGTCCTGTCACACACATCTAAGTGTTTTTTACTGGATAACAGTCTTAAATAATTTTTTTAACGCATAGCATGTAATTACAATCATGCATAATGTCCATTTATGTAAAACATCGTCTAATTTATCCATGCATGTTTACAAAGTTCTGCAAATCACGAAACAACTGGACTCGTGTTTTGATGCACTGAATAAGAAAATAATTTGATAGACGAATTTTTTTTATGTAGTGCAATAATTTCTCAAATCTGTAGGTCCAGGTGATTAATGCTTGTCAAGTTTCTGCTAGTCTGTGATTGGTCAGTCTTATTTTTAACACCAAACATGGACGTGGCTGAAGTTTCTTTTTTTTTAATCTGCGTCACGTCTTTTTAAATTGTACCTGCGTAACAGAATATATTAGTTGAAGTTACTGAATATGTGTTATTTCTAGGCTGAAATCAACCAAAATACTGATGGCACTGTTGAAGAAGTGGAAGATGAAAATTCAGAGGATACTAATATTCAAGTTAGTGAACCTGATCTCTTTTTTTTTTTAAGAAGACATGAGAGAAAGTTGCAGATGTCGTTATGTAATAAATTGCTTTCATCAAATACTTATAATTGATTTCATTTTAAGAGTATTCCTACATCATGGTTAATTTTGAAAACCTTTCTTTTCTCTCTGTGTTTACTTTCTTAAAACACTGGTTTCATTGTGCACAGTTCGTCGGCGCATGTTATTCCAAAGTTAATAATTTATGAAACAATACTTTACTCCACCTCTGAAATGATTGCCCTTTTTGGATGAGTCACAAATCGCTCTTACTTTTTAGCCCCTCCCCTCCAGCAATCTCTCCCCATTCTGGATCGGGATACTTCGTTGTGTTTGGCTAAAACCAAGTCCTCCTCTACTTTTTTCTTCTGCACCTTCACTTGGAAAAATGCTGCAAATCTCAAAACTTTTTGTGTTGTTTTATAGACATTTGTGTAATGTCTAATCATTAAACAAAGTACAATCATTTCATTTTACCATTGAATATATTAGTGAATCATTTAAGCCAATGGAATTCAAGGATTGATACCTGATATAACAATAAAATAAAAGTCCTGCCCTTTATTTATTTATTTGGAATCTGTAAAAGCTTGTGTCCGGCACGAAAAAAAAAAAAAAGTCAGAATTGCGAGATATTAACATTTGCGAGTTCCTATCAGAATTAAGAGTGGAGTAACTCGCAATTGTTTATATTGCAATTCAGACTTTTTTTCTTGCATTTACGAGTTTATATCTAGTAATTCTGATTTTATAACTTGCAATTCTGAATTCTGACTGATGTAAATAAACAATTGCGACTTTTTTTCTTGCATTTACGAGTTTATATCTAGTAATTCTGATTTTATAACTTGCAATTCTGAATTCTGACTGATATAAATAAACAATTGCGACTTTATATCTTGCACTTGTGAGATAAAGTCGCAATTGTTTATATCTCGCAATTCTGACTTTTTTATCGCAATTCAGAGTTTATATCTCACAATTCTGAATTCTGACTGATTAAATTCGCAATTCTGAAATAAATATTCGCTCTATTTTATATCCCGCAATTCTGACTTTTTTCTCGCAATTCTTAGTTTATATCTCGCAATTCTTAATTCTGACTTTTTCTCGCTATTGTTTATATCTCGCAATTCTAACTTTTTTCTCGCAATTGTGAATTTATGTCTCGCAATTCAGACTTTTTTCTTGCAATTCCGAATTTATAACTTGAGAAAAAAGTCGCAATTGTTTATATCTCGCAATTCAGACTTTTATCGTGCAATTGCGAGTTTATATCTTGCACTTGTGAGATAAAAAGTTGCAATTGTTTATATCTCGCAATTCTGACTTTTTTCTTGCAATTCCGAATTTATAACTTGAGAAAAAAGTCGCAATTGTTTATATCTCGCAATTCAGACTTTTATCGTGCAATTGCGAGTTTATATCTTGCACTTGTGAGATAAAAAGTTGCAATTGTTTATATCTCGCAATTCTGACTTTTTTCTTGCAATTCCGAATTTATAACTTGAGAAAAAAGTCGCAATTGTTTATACCTCGCAATTCAGACTTTTATCGTGCAATTGCGAGATTATAACTAGCCATTCTGAATTCTGACTGATATTGACACGCAATTCCCAGATAGGAACTCGCAATTGTTTATATCTATACCTATATCGATAAAAGGCGCAATAACCTTTTTAATTTTTTATTCTGAAGCAGAAACAAGCTTCCGTAGAAATCTTGCCCGATCACGGAAGTAAAATGTGTTTTGAAAGGCTTTTTATTGTCGAAAAAAACCCCTGTAATAATCATGAATGACTGAAGAAGCCATGAAAGCTCATTTGTTTAGAAGCTGTGGTAATCCTTCATTTCCCATGAGCCTCCTCCACCAGTGCGTGTTCAGTAGCTGATGTTTGATGTTTCAGATGGAGCTCAGTGCTTTCCGGGCCAAGTGGATGTCCGAGCTTCAGCCCAGCTCAGGTGGGAGGAGGAGCCTCCAGAAATCTGCTGAGCTGAAGAGGAGACAAGAAATAGCTAAAGAGGAAAAGGTGTGAACTCATGAATATTCATACGGTGTGCTATGAGGAGAAGTGGCTGTGAGAGCGCCACAGTGATGATGTGGACAGTCACTTGGCCTTGTCGTTCCTCTGACTGTGAATGTGTGCTTTCACAGGCCCGGGAGCTGTTCCTGAAGGCAGTCGAGGAAGAGCAGAATGGAGCGGTTTATGAAGGTTTTTGTTCATTTATTTATTTAGATTAGACTATTACACTTATAAAGTGGATTGCATGAAGAAGTGAAGGTGAACATTTCCTCTGCTGATGTTTTGCAGCCATCAAGTACTATAAGAGTGCGATGCTGCTGGTCCCGGACATTGAGTTTCGGATCAACTACAGCAGAACTCCTGATCCGGACCGGAGTGGGGGCTAGTAAGTGCTCGGATCACATGTGCTCATGGTCATGGAAAACCAGTGTAAATAGTGTTTTCCAGCCTTGTAAAATTCATGGAATTTTTAGTTTTGTAATATTTTTTTATAGTAACAATTAAAATAAGGTTTACTTATTTACTATTTATTTAGGTTTTACTTAAATCATTGTTAACTGCAATGAACAATACTTCTACCGCGTTCATTAATCTTAGTTAATGTTAATGTCAACATTTACTAATAAATTATTGAAACCATAAGATGTATCTGTTAATGTTATTTGACGGATCTGAACTAACTATTAACAGTTATTAACTAACATTAACAAAAGTTGAATAAATACTGAAACAACTGTATTGTTCATTGTTAGTCGACGCATTAACCAATGAAAACTAATGGGATTGTGTTGTACAGAAAACCAAAAAAATTATTAATTAATAAATAAATAAATACTATCAATTCTTATGGTTAGTACGCATTTTCTACTCATGCTCTTCAGTAAAATATTTAATAATTTATATTATATATATTTCTTGTTAGATATTGCTTTTGTGTAAGCCTTATGTATAGTAAAGCATAGTTATGTTCAGGGCCGGAGTGGGACTAATTTTCAGCCCTGGAGTTTCATGCCTTAGACCGGCCCACTTTAGTTCCCGTCTGACTATATTAAAATAATGTAATTGAAACCTCAGTATAGCTATAAGTCTGCAATAGTGCAGTGTTCTGTACAGCCTTGTTATTCATTGTATTTAAAAAAATATATAAATTTCTATTCAGTGCAATAGCCGTATACAGGGTTTTATAAATACAGAGGTCCAAAAAGTGATCTTGCTGGGGGTTCGGGGGCATATGCCCACCCAGACAAGTGAAGTAATACAAACAGTGAAAAGTCCCAGTGCTGATATGGGGAAATATAAACACATTCGAGGTATACAAATATCTGTATTTATACAATAACAATGGCAATATATTAGCCTATATATATAGGTGATTGTGTTGTTAAATTGAGCTTATTTTTACACTGATGATCATCATTGGCAAAGAACAAATGTATGTCTGTGTTAAATAGGAATCCATTGTAATAAAGTTATTCTCATTCTGGGCACAGTAGCCTATGCAATAGGCTATTCCTCTGCCTGCTCTCATTTCTCATCTCCATCTTCTCTCATTCTTCTTCTCTCAGTCTCTTTATCTTAGGTTACCTGTAAATCTCCCCTTCCCGAAGCTGAGTTTTTATTGATACAGTCTTCACAAACTGATTATTTCTTTCGGTCGTTTAAAACTTCTTTCGTAATTAAAACAGCTGTTTAGTTTAGCCACTTGCATCTTATCTCGTGAAGCGTCGCGTTGGGATTCGCGCGCGGCCGCGGCTCGCGCTTCTGTGAACATAAATCCCGCTTGCTTTGATCGGTCATCTCAAACATTTTGCCATTGCCGACGAGCGGTGTTTGAATACTGAAGCAGCTCAGATTATTAGGTCGGTTATCGTCGCGATATGCAAATCATTGCAGCACCAAATTAGAGTTAATATTAGGCAATTTTTTCACAACGTTCATTATACACTCAGAAAGCTGTGACTGGAGCCTATATAAAGCATTCAACCCAGTGCCATGACAACACCGGCCCTCCTGGCCAATAAAACAGACCGGCCCACCGGGAATTCTCCCGGTGCTCCCGATTAGCCAATCCGGGCCTGGTTATGTTTGAATGGTGAGCTAATAATTTTTTTAATAGGTCAAATCAGTCTGAATGATTTGTTAGTTAAATGATTTGAATCAAAATAATAATAATACAGATCTGCATCCATAGTTACAGGTGACTGGGAAGGTCATGGGAATTCATTTGTTGGGAAGTGTGTATCCAAACATAAATTTATGAATCTGCAGTAAACAGAAACACACACACGAAAATAGATTTTGTGCAAATGGAGGTAAATATGGCCCAAATCTGAATTTTTGTGACGAACCACATGGAATCTGATATTTTTTTATTCATATTTGTGCCACTTCCATATGTGGTCCTGAATCCGATCACATGTTTTGCAAATGCGAACTCAGTCTGAACAATCATATCGGACATCATGTGACTTTAACGTCACTCTAGATCAGCGTTCGTCACAATTCTGCACTCTTGTGATTTTACACACCCGACGTTATCAAAGTGATGTGTCAGAACTCACAAGTATTACAGTGACAGCTCTATATACAAGCAAAACATCATAAATAATTTTTTTCGTATCCTTGTCTTTATTTTTTATATTGTGTGTGCATAAATCTGCTGGCTTCTGTGGCAGATCACACTATAAATAAACGCATAATCACTTACTTTATTGTCTTGTGCGTGCCGCATCACATCTCTGTATCTTTCTTTTGCGCATGTGGGTCAGTTCTGGACTATCTGTTCACACTAGAATCTGATATTGGCCACATTTAAAACAATGTGAACAGCTGTACAAAAAAAATCATGTCTGAGCAATAAATCGGGATTGAGCACTACGGCTCGCCTTATTTTCAAGCTCATTTTCTCATCACTAATGCATTCAAATGTTGAACTTCATGAGGGTTTTTTTCTTGTAATTCTGACTGTTCTTGATTATTCTCATTTCTGCAATACAGTAAAAAAAAATAATTACAGTAATAAGGGTTAGATTTTTTTAACATTACAGTAAATTGGTGGAATTGTGATCTGGTCATACAACAATACAATACAATGTTTATTTATAAAGCACAATTTAAATAAAAAAAAATTTCTGTACAAAAAAAAACATTTCTAACAATAAAACACAAGCTGTAAAATAGGTGTAACACATGAAAGTAAAATCATAAAACAACATGTCAAGATATAGTATAAATGAGTCTTAAGAGAAGGCTTAAAAGTAGATAAAGTTGGGTCAGTTCTGATATGAGCCGGCAAAAAATGTGCTTAATTTTCTACATTCAAAATTCTTAACAAGTGCCTGTTCATGCACTCTAGCTTGGAGGACAACGAGAAGGACCGTGAGATCGACGATCTGCTGACGTACTTCCAGCAACAGCTGACGCTGGGCTACGACACCATGAAGCTGTGTGAGCCGGACACAGACACGTCACAGGTGCACATCTCAGGTACTGCTCACACTGGACCATAGATATATACACTAGATGTCGCATTGGCTGCGGCAGTTCATTGGAACGAATGCGTCAATAGAGCCGCCATCATGGAACAGGGGAGCCCCTCCTCTTTAAAGGGATAGTTCACCCCAAGATGTAAACTCTGTCAGTAATAGCTGGGTTTCAGTCACGTGATTATGATGACGCGCGAAACTCAGATGGAGGGCAGGGAGTGAAGAGCGCAATGGACGAGATGGAGGAAAGTCCGTACTGTACTACTTTACACGCTATTACAAGAGAAAGATATAAACAAAAAATCAAACATATGTTGGACGTGATCCTTACGTTATGAAGAGGAGCGGTTTTTCAACTGAATTGAAAGATTTTCCTGCCATCGAGGCGCTAGATATCAGCAACTACCTCGTCTTACAGACATACTTTGCCTTTACAAAGTTCGGAAACGTTACACGTTACACAAACACAGCCACTTAAGTTGTATTATCTCACCTTTGACGAAGTGATCACTGCACACACGGGCATTTTCCCATTCGGCTCCTCCCGACCGCAGACGTGGGTTTGCAAGCCGTTTTTCCGGAGTTTTTCGGTCAATTTCTTGCATTTTCCTCCCTTATGAACAACAACTTTTGGTACACGATAAAAACTCCTCGTGGTTTGATCGATTTAAGTAACCATAAACAACGCAAAACATAGGCATTTTGAGTTTGTTATAGAGCTTTCTAAATACAGCAAATCACTTCCTGCCCTCCATTTGCATTTCGCGCCATGGCAACGCAGTGGCGTGACGTCATATGAAAACAAGCTATTACTCTCCCTCATGTTGTTCAACCCCGTAAGACTTTCGTTCATCTTCAGAACACAAATTAAGATATTTTTGATTAAATCTGAGAGCTGGATCACTCCTCCATAGGCTTCTATGGGATCGAAACTGGCCGGCCCAAGAGTTATTAAAGACATTGTTAAAATAGTCCGAGTGACGACAGTGGCTCAACCTTAAGTTTATCAAGCGACGAGAATACTTTTTGTGCGCAAAACCCCCCAAAATAACGACTTTATTCAACTAATCATTTCCTTCTCTGTGGGCCTCGAGTGAGTTCGCGTAGTGTAACAGCGCAGCGCTTCTGGATGTACGTCACACGCAGGCTCACTATTGGCCGACGCTGGTCATGTGTGTGTGATGTGTGTGACGAACAACCTAGAAGCTTAGCGTAGTTTCACTTCGTGAAATCTCGAGGCCCACAGAGAAGGAAATGAATAGTTGAATAAAGTCGTTATTTTTGTTTGTTTTTTGCGCACAAAAAGTATTCTCGTCGCTTGATGAACTTAAAGGAACACTCCGACTTTTTGGGACTTTAGCCTATTCACCTTATCCCCCAGAGTTAGATAAGTCCATACATACCTTTTTCATCTCCGTGCGTGCTGTAACTCTATCTGACGCACCCACCGCTAGCCTAGCTTAGCACAAAGACTGGATGTAAATGGTTGCAGCTAGCATACTAATCCAAATAAGTGACAAAATAACGCAAACATTTTCCTATTTACATGTTGTGATTTGTATAGTCACTGAGTTATTAAACCGCAGCACCTGAGACGAGCCGTGGTGAGGAGCAGAGAGCGCGTCTCAGGTGCTGCGGTTATCACTCCGCCCAAGTAGCAGTGCTTCGCCTTCAGAGAATATAGTTCCCAGTATTTATACGGTTAAAATATGTCTGTGTCTCATGTGACTTTGTTTTTGTACACTCAGTGACTATACAAATCACAACATGTAAATAGGAAAATGTTTGCGTTATTTTGTCACTTATTTGGATTAGTATGCTAGCTGCAACCATTTACATCCAGTCTTTGTGCTAAGCTAGGCTAGCGGTGGGTGCGTCAGATAGAGTTACAGCACGCACGGAGATGAAAAAGGTATGTATGGACTTATCTAACTCTGGGGGATAAGGTGAATAGGCTAAGGTCCCAAAAAGTCGGAGTGTTCCTTTAAGGTTGAGCCGCTGTAGTCACTCGGACTATTTTTTTTTTTTCCATTTATATTTTATTGTCTTTTCACAATATGAATTTTACAGAACAACAAGGCAAACACTGACAATATTTAAATACAGTCAAAACTTGTTTTCCTTGAATTACCTTAATGATAAGACATTCATTTTTTGAAACATAAACCAAACATAAAACTAAAACTAAAATAAAATTGTAGCTTAGAACTGGGGTGTGGTATGTGTTACTCTCAGTGACAATCCTTGCATAGTAAATTTGCTTTCTTCATCCTTCTACCTAGTACATTAAAGAGGTATTCATAAAACATTCAGACCTTACCACAATTCTCTAAACAAAATCCGTTCTATGTTGCCTAATATATTTAATCCATCCTTTCCAGATATTGTTACATTTATCGACTTCCAATCTTAATGACGCAGTTAGCTTTTCACTTGGACTATCTTAACGATGTCTTTAATAACTTTTCTGGGCCGGCCAGTTTCGATCCCTTTAGATAGATCCTATATAGAGGAGTGATCCAGCTCTCAGATTTAATAAAAAATATCTTAATTTGTGTTCTGAAGATGAACGAAAGACTTACGGGGTTGAACAACATGAGGGAGAGTAATTACTGACAGAGTTTGGGGTGAACTATCCCTTTAATGCATAAGCGTCAATGTAGGCAAAGGTCTAACGGAAATAAAATCACCATAAATCGTCATGAATCCGATTTTCTAGTTTTTTGGTTCGTTCCAGTGATCAGACATGTATTTATCATTGAGTCCAGAGAAAGAAAAGAAAAAACATTCTTCCTAGGTCAGATTTCGTTCGTGTGAACATCCATACGCAGCACAAAAGCCCGAAAATCCATGAATTCGAAGTACAGGCGGAGATAGCTGCGTTACCTTGCTACTTCCTATGACAAGACCCCTGTTCCAAGATGGCGGCGGTTTTGACGCGTGCTTAGAACCCCAAGGCGGCATCTAGTGTATATATCTATGACACTGGACCTGCTCTGTTACATTCACAGAGCTGTCCTGTTCCCCTGACACTCTCTCTCTCTCACGTCCACAGCTTTGCCCTTCGAGGTGCTCATGTATATCTTCCGCTGGGTGGTGTCATGTGACCTGGACCTTCGAGCCCTAGAGCAGCTCTCATTGGTTTGCAGGGGTTTCTATATCTGTGCAAGGTGGGCTCACAGACTCACCAAACATCTGAGGAAACCATCTTGGAGTCATAGCAGAAAAAAGATGTGCGTTTGCCATTGAATTGTGTGTGTTTTGCCGCAGGGACCCTGAGATTTGGCGCTCTGCTTGTTTGAGGGTGTGGGGGCGAAGCTGCACCAAAATGCTGCCGTTTTCATCCTGGAGAGAGATGTTTTTGGAGAGGCCACGTGTGCGCTTTGATGGTAAACGTGTGCGTTTATGTACAGTCAAACCAAATTGTATTCAACATTTCTCACATTATCTCAGTTTATTCGCTATAGTTTAGAAAATGGCAATAAAATATGACAAGAACTCAAGAGTTATCAAATCAGTGGATATTTCACTGGTTTTGTCCGTCCTTATTTTAGACTCTCACAGATGAATTATGTTGATTATCTGTCAGCTGTTAAATTTAATTACACAATCAGATAATACCAATTTAGCTCAACCGATTACCAAGCAATGCTTATTTTTGCTCAGTCTGTGGTGTAAAAAGAGAATTAGCTATTAAAGAAAAAATACTTCAGCAAAACATGGTCAGGTCAAAGTGTCTGAATAATGTTTGGTCCAAAAGTTTTATAAATATTTAGTCACTGCATGAAGAATATTTGGGTATAATATGTGACCGTTTACTTTATTTTGCTCTCCTCACTTTCATAAATGAACTATAGTGTCCTGCACACACTAGTAAAAAAAATATAAAAATGTATATCTGGTGTCTGAATAATTTTTGGTTTGACTGTGTTGTCTTAAATATATGCTGCACGTACAGTGTTTAATAAACGTCTTTGGTTCGTCCAGGTGTTTACATCAGCAAAACCTCCTACATCCGTCAGGGGGAGGAGTCTCTGGACGGCTTCTACAGGGCTTGGCACCAGGTGGAGTATTACAGGTGAGATCTGGGCTTTAAAGGGATACTCCTCTCAAAATGGCAGTTCTGTCAGCATTTACTCACCCTCATGTACGTCCAAACCTGTATGCATTTACAGTGTTTCCCCCAAGCGGAAACCTCTCTCTTGAATCCGACACGGAAGTGACTTAAAGTGCAGTTCATCGACTGGCCACTAGAGACAGGCTGCAAAAGAGAGTCAATCCCATAGACTCCTCTTGTTAAAATGCCCAACTTTACAGCAGAAATAAATATGTTTACAGCCTGGTACAAATAGTGGTTTTGGTCTATATAGCTAATTTTGCCCTTCGTGACGACTGTGAGGGGGTGAATATTTGTACAACTCATCCGTTTAAATTATATTAAGCCTTAAAGTTCTGCATAATTAAGGGCGTGGCCACTTGAGTGACAGGTGGATTGCAGCTGATGTCACTACTTAGTCGTTTGTCTGCTGTCTGTTAGCGTCACGTCACCTCAGATAATCACGACTTTTTGCACATTTCCGGTTATTCGGGAGTAGGGGTGTCGCAATATACCGGTATTGACGATAATCGTGATATTCAAAGCTTGAAATATCGACATCGTGTTAATTTAGAGTGTGGCAATATACCGGTATTGGCGATAACCACGATGTTTAAAATGAATAGGACTTTTATGATAACATGACGTATACTCCAGCGCCAGTTGAGGTGGCAGTATTGCACCCGCTGACATCTATCAAATGAGAAGAAGACGACGCAGTGCGCGCCCGCGCAGCCACTCTGGTATGGGAGTTCTTCGGCTTCAAAGAAAACAGCACTTTAAAGGGGGTCGCACACCGGACGAGAAGCGCAGAGAATTCTTTAAAATTCGAACACATTATTTTCTAGGAGTTTACACACACCACCGCCGGCACCATTCGGCGTCTGTCCGCGACGCCCAGCAATGGCTCGGATTTCAGGTGAGATTATCAAACCATTCAGTTAAACGGATGCGCTCTGACTGAGGTAAAGTGTTCAGACTGCAGACGCAACGATTGTATTTAATTGTACAGTAAAATCATAACATAGTACAGACATGATCTTAATTTCATAATGTCCTTAAACATAACAATATTGCTGGCCATGAACTGAGAAAGTGCGCGTCAGGTGTGCTACACACGACGCGGCGCGGAGCTGCGCTTCTCGTCCGGTGTGCGACCCCCTTAAGCCCAATCTGCAGAATGTGTAAGTTAGCCACCAACCTTTTTACCCATCTCCGTGTCCATCACCCTGCGGATTACGCTATTTTACATAGAGTAAATTGCGATTATTTTACTAGTCATGGAATGGGAAATGTGACATTAACCTGTTAACAGCGGGGTTTTGTTTTCATATGTTTAAATAAAGGGTGATTATTAAGTACCCCGTTTTCTTTACTCGTCTTATTTTGGTATTTTTGTATTTGCACTTGATTTATTTTGTTAAAATCTGCATGACTTGCACCGGCGCAACAAGCTTTTCAGTTCTTCAGGAAACATTCAGACAGTGTTTCGCTCCAGTGTGAAACCAGATATACTTCACATGCTTGTCTTACTTCACAAAAATGTGCATTCAAATATAAGAACGCAAGAAGTAAAAATGCGAAAAAAGAAAAATTAAATAAACAAAGTAAAAATGAATTTGACTGATTTGACATTTTTCCCCCAAGGTTTCTATAGATATCGCGATATATCGATATCGTGAATTATTTTGGCCACAATAACCGTGGTGTGAAAAATCTAACATCGTGACAGCCCTATTCGGGAGTGACACTGCCAAGATGGCGACGGCACTTTTGGCTTCAAAAATGCTCTTCAGGAACCTACGGGTGACGTCACGGACACTACGTCCATATCTTTCTACAGTCTATGGTTTCCCCACAGGAGTTTGTGAGACTATGAGTGGTGGACTTGGGTCCCCTTTTAAGTTAAATGCATCAATGTGGTGCGCTTTGAGAGCAAACTTAAAGTGCCCCTATTATGCTCGTCCAGAAAATGATCAGTTTCTGTGAAAACAGGTTTACAAATGCATCTCATTACAAATCTATGTGTACTCAACTGTCCACAGAATAATGTTAGAAATGTTTCACGACTGTGAAAGTTTAGAAAGCTAAATACGTATTTAATTAAATCACAACCTTTTGCAATTTGATGAGCACACTAAACCATATCGTGATTTTAGTTTGACTGACAGATGCTTATGCTATTATGTGAGATTTTCTAAATGTTTTCAGTTCATTATGAAACTGTGGCGGGACAGATTCGACTATGGCGCATTTCTACATTTCTTCTAGTGACACAAATATTGGGAGCCAAACAGTTTTAGAGCCCAGGTTTGGAAGTAAATGCCAGATGTTTTCATTTCTGGGTGCAGTATCTCTTGAGTGTCCCTGAACAGATTGGGTTTTGTTCAGTGTTATGAGGCTTCGACGAGACCAGGGCTATTTTAGACCGGTCTATAGTGTTAGACAAGTCTAAAATTTTCTCATAGACTAGTCTAATGCAAGTTAGACTGTTTCACAAAAATAAAGACTGACTTAATTTAGACCAAAAAAAATTAGACGCCTTTCCCCCAGGCTAACTTAGGTCTAAGACTCTGTTACCTTGGCAACCAGCAGCAACAATCAGTTACATTACAAACAGCCGAAAGAAAAGGGAAAATGGCCCATAATTTGTGGTTTGCTGGCGACGTTATGGAGAGAGCTGTGAGAAGGGAAAGGGTTTTTAGGGACCGCAGTAACCTACTTGTACCATGTTTTTGTATCTTTTCTGTATGTCTTCAACGCTCGGATTACCGTATTTTCCGCACTATAAGGCGCACCTTCAATGAATTACCTATTTTAGAACATTTTTCATATATAGGGGGCACCGGATAAGGCGCATAAGATACTGCAGTCAAACGTTTGACTGGGTTTGCGTTATGCATCCACTAGATGTGCTAAAGGGAATGTAGCGAGTGTGCGGCGCTGGAGGCGAGGCGTTTATTAGTGAGCGCGAGCACGCTGGGGCGGACACGTAACTTACATTCGCAGCCTGACTCATGAGTATTCATGTGCGGCGGCTCGCTGACAGCAACAACTGGCTGTTTTGAATGAGACGACCCGGTTACTGTGAACGGGGAGCGCTTTATGAACACACTGTGACAGAGCGGGCATAAGATGGACACGAGCGCGAGTTCGCGGGCGAATTAGTCCTAGTCAGAGATAGTCAGAGTCCTAAGTGTTTTGTGCAACGGTCTGATTTAGATGTCTATCTGAAGTCTGACTCTCTACTATATCTAAGCCGTAGTCCAAGTCTGTCTTTGTGAAACCGGCCCCTGGTCTTTCAGGTACCTGCGCTTCTTCCCTGACGGTCAGGCGGTGATGTTGACCACCCCCGAGGACCCGTTGGTCGTTGTCCCAAGGCTGCGCAGCAAGAACTCCAGGTGTGTGTCATGTGCGTGATTAACACACCTCTGAATTGACATTTCTAGCCCATGTGACATGACGGTTAAAATGCTTCGATTCCCACAGGATGGACTCCATCATGCTTGGCCATTATCGGCTGTCCCAGGACACAGACAATCAAACCAAAGTTTATGTTGTTGTCTCCAAGAGGAAAGAAGAGGTTGGTTTGTCATTTAACAGGTTTTACTAGCAATAAGCCGACTGATTTGTAAATGTTGTTAACAAACAAGTATTCATTACTTCAATGAGCTCATTGTTTCTGCATTAAATTATCACATTGTTTAAATTAATACATTTTTTGCTAACTGTGAGTTTGTATATGTACATTTCTGAAATACGTAACTTATCTCTGATAACAGATCACTCTAAATTGTAATGTGGACTCATGCATTTTCTGTAAAGCTGCTTTGAAACGATGTGTATTGTGAAAAGCGCTATATGTACGCAATAAGAGGCTAGTGCTATTTTACATTTACATTTATGCATTTGGCAGATGCTTTTATTCAAAGCGATTTACATTTACACATTTTTACATTCTTATCAGTTCTTGCTTTCCCTTGGCGTTGCAAGCGGCAACGCTCTACTCTTTGAGCTACAGGAAAGCAGTGCTGTGCATGAATAAGTCCCGGCTGAGGGGCGTTGTTAGGCACGAAGCGGAGCGGAGAAACCCCTTTAGCCGTGATTTATTCACGACACAGCACTAGACTCTCGTACCTTATTGCTTTTATAAAACGGTTACCACACAATGCAACTATTTAATTAAATAAAATCACTAAAAGCCTTCCTTCCGCTGGAAAAAATTAGTCCTTGACCGTGAACAGCATCAGAGTTACATTATTTCGCCATTAGACTGCGGCAAAGACTGTCTTTATGAGTGAGTCAGTCAGTAGAGAAGACTTTTATATACGCTGATTTCACGCAGCCGCCATTTTGAAATCAAAAGCGAGGCTCCGGTGGGAAGAACCCCGGAAGTACAGATAGACAACAATGCCTTGGACTACCAACCTGAAGCTGCTGCCGCGGTTTACACTATTGGATGTTAATATCCAGTATAGGATATGTATATAGTTCGTTCCTGCTTCTTTTTTTACGTTCTGAATTATATTAAAAAAAAATTGTATTTATAAATGAATTTCACTGTATATAGTCTAAAGTATGAAAGAAATGTATGTACATTTGTGGAATAACTCATTTCTACATTAAACACAACAATACGCCATCGCATTCGCGACTCTCCTCTGATTAAAGGCGACACTTCCGTTTTTCTTCCTACCAGTGGCGATATTTTTTTTCACAGGATGGTAGGGGAAGACTCATGAATATTCATTAGGGAACTCATCCCTGATTGGTCTTAACCCCAGTGACGGGTAGGTTTAGGGGCGGGGTTAGGGGGTAGGTCATCAGACCAATCAGGGATGAGTTCCCTAATGAATATTCATGAGTCTTCCCCTACCATCCTGTGAAAAAAAAATATCGCCTACCAGGGCCATTTCAAAATGGCGGCTGCGTGAAATCAGCGTATTGAAAGGATTTAAACTTGTGAACACGGAGAAGCAAGACGCAACTGACTAATGACTAGGACACGGGAAAACCCCTGAACTGTTAAAAGGACAAGATATCGCAGCGGACATTCAAACTGATTTTTTTATTACAAATATAGGACTGACCTGAAGGAAAATGCTATATCTAGTGTAAATGCAGGTACACTTACTTACTCGATCTCTCACAATACTCGACTATGAGCTTCAATGAACAATATCAATGAGAACAAACATATGTTTACGTTGCTAAGAGTGGTTGCTAGGGGGGTTGTGTCGTGATACATAGAACCGTTGGGTGAAGCGGTCATAGTGTTTCATCATGAATAAAACACAGCTATCAGAATTGACCATTCAGCTATCAGACCAATCAGAATCAAGGACTGGAACTAACCGTGTTATAAAAATAAATGTGACTTGAATTGCTTGTGATTTGTCAGCAGAAGGTGTCCGAGTACCAGAGGAGCCGGTTCTGCAGGCGGAGCCCAGTTCCCGACGCCGAGCGCTCGTTTCATGTGGGACTGCAGCTGTCCTCTGGGGGGCGCCAGCGCTTCAACAAGCTGGTGTGGATCCACCATTCCTGCCACATCACCTACAGGTGTCATGCCCTGCGTCTCAGTGTCCATACTATCATCCTAAACTGTGTGTGAGGTTGAAATAAGTGTGTCCCAAAGCATAGTATGCTGAAAAGAGTGTGCCAGAAGTCCCCGGATGATACTATTTCCGGTGGATTTTCAAAGTGTGGATCTGTGCTCACTATAACAGCTAATATTACCCACAATCCACTGCGCTTTGGAGGAGGAGCTACAAACAATTAGTAAACAGTGTTAAAAAACTACCAAACATGGCGGATATGCGCGACCGACGGTGAGAGAGATTTAGATAAAGGTTTGAGTGACTGATCAAAAGTTTAACCTGATAAAAAATATATTTATTTAATGTTATCCGTGTTATATTTCATCTGCAATAACAATGTGGACTTTTATGAAGATCCATTTGGCCATTTGGTCAGTTTAAGTGACAGGATGATTGATGATTGACAGGTCAGTTTAAGTGACAGGATGATTGACAGGTCAGTTTAAGTGACAGGATGATTGACAGGTCAGTTTAAGTGACAGTATGATTGACAGGTCAGTTTAAGTGACAGGATGATTGACAGGTCAGTTTAAGTGACATGATGATTGACAGGTCAGTTTGAGTGACAGGATGATTGACAGGTCGGTTTAAGTGACAGGATGATTGACAGGTCGGTTTAAGTGACAGGATGATTGACAGGTCAGTTTAAGTGACAGGATGATTGACAGGTCAGTTTAAGTGACAGGATGATTGACAGGTCGGTTTAAGTGACAGGATGATTGACAGGTCAGTTTAAATGACAGGATGATTGACAGGTCAGTTTAAGTGACAGGATGATTGACAGGTCAGTTTAAGTGACAGGATGATTGACAGGTCAGTTTAAGTGACAGGATGATTGACAGGTCAGTTTAAGTGACAGGATGATTGACAGGTCAGTTTAAGTGACAGGATGATTGACAGGGCAGTTTAAGTGACAGGATGATTGACAGGTCAGTTTAAGTGACAGGATGATTGACAGGTCAGTTTAAGTGACAGGATGATTGACAGGTCAGTTTAAGTGACAGGATGATTGACAGAGAGCAGCCGTTAAAGACACAATTGTATGACGTGATAGTGTGTCCCAAAGCTTGTCTGCTGTTCTGCTACACACTCTTCTTCACAAAACGAGCACATAATAATAGGGCGTAGTATAAGTAGGCGTATTGAGACGTGCGTCTGATGAGCGCCCGGTTCACGCATTGCTGATACAGTGTGTCGGAATTTCATAGCAAAAGCAAGAGAAAAACAGTGAAAAAATTAATAAAATTAATTTATAATTAAAAAAATTAATAAAATGTTTGGGGTTTTTTATAAAAAATAAGTGCTGGGCATCGATTAATCATGATTAATCACATCCAAAATAAAAGTTTGCGTTTACATATTATATGTGTGTACGGTGTATAATTATGTTGTATATATAAATACACACACATGCATGTTTTTCACTAAGCATCATTTTAGGGAATTTGTAATAAAAGGAAATGCTATCGGGCGAGCAGGGGTCCGTGTCGTGGGTCATGTGACTCGAGCTGGTGCCGTCCAGTCTTTGGCCCGTAACACTCGTGTCCAGTTGAGGTCAAGAAGATTGCTATCCACCATTTTCTTTTCTTTTTTCATACTATTTTATTGATATATTTAGTCATTCATTTGTTATTTATATTGTTACAATTTATTGACTAATGTTGTTTTATGTACGGTTTTGATTTAGTGGTTTGGTTATATGTCAACTACATGATTGTTTATATAATCGTTTGTTTGCGAATAAGAAAATCAATAAAGTACAAATCATTAAAAATAGAAGATGGCGTCTAGATTTCTTCTAACCTGTTTTCTGTTTTCCTCTCGTCCCGCAGATCCAGTGGAGAGACTGTCGTCACTGCGTTTGATGTGGACAAAATGTACACGCCTCTGTTTTTTGCACGAGTCAAGAGCTTCACCGCCTTCTCAGAGCGCCCACTGTAGGACGACCCCGGCGATGCATGACGAAAGCTCACCTTTGACCTTTGACCTACCGCTTCCAGCTCTCTCTGATGAATGTACAAGAATCGTGAGATTTTTAGTCTTAACTGCAGCTCAAAGCATTATGTTTTGTTCTCATGGATAGTGTAAGAGATCTGTCACGCTCTTATTGTAAAGATACAAATACTATATATATATATAGATCGTCTTTAAGAGGTTTGTGATGAATGTTCACTTTGTGTGTGTGTGGATTTCAGTGAGGGAACATGTCTACTGACAACTGGAACACCCAAATAAAGCAGATGTGTTGTGTTCTGCTTGCTTCTCATTTACATATCTAAATTATGTTCAAATCAAAAACACTTTTTCCTTTCTCATTACACGTTCCTGGTCTTAATTTGATGAAAGAAGCTCCGGTCTTTCCTCAAAGTGGTGTTCCCGTTTGGCTGATGATGCTCCGCTCGAAACACTTCGTTCTGGTCACGATTCTTTCTCTTCCTGTCAGATTAAATCTATATTTTTCAGCTGGAGACGCTTTCCGCCACCAAATAATAAATCAAATAATAATTGCATGATATAAAGTCGCAATTATCTTTTAAAAGGTGTTATCTCGTGGCGGAAACAAGCTTCTAAACTTCAGTGTTCGGTCTTTATAAAAGCTGGTGTCTTCATAAATAACAAAATAATGCATTTATCTGTAAACTGGGTAAAAGATCATAAATAAATTCAGCTCAATCGATGTTCATTCCTCTTTTCTTTCTTTCTTTTTTTTGCAAGATAATTACAAAGACAAAACATAGAACTATGAAGGTTACATTACACTATTACAAATTATTATAACTTGCATGTATTACACCATTAAAGGGTCTTACATGCAAGAATTTAAATCCCTATCTGGTAACACTTATCTTGAAGGGGTGTGCATAAGAATGACATGACACCTTCATAACCATGACATGATACATGTCATGAATATGAAAGAGGGTTTATGCATGTTTATGACAACTGTCATTAAGTGTCATTCGCTCAATTATGACATTTTTAATGCAAATATGACATTGTTTGAGATGTCTTTGGTATGACAACTTGACAAACCAATACGTCATAACCTGTCAGTGTCTTTGTCATGACAACTTGACATTACTAAGACAACACAACCTGTCATAAACATGACATAGCAGATTAATTATCAAATTTAAGATTAGCTTTATGGGTTAACATTACATTAAACTGTGGTTGGTTTTGACATTGGCTGTCATGGAGCCATTATAACTGTGTCATGAATATTTTTCTTGACCTCAACTACAGTGGTACACATTGAATTTGTCATTAAAATGTTATAATGGCCTTATGACAGCCAATGTCAAAACCAACCACCTGACAGTTTAAATTTTGTATATGTCCCACAGCAAACATAATGAATATTGGATGGCAATTAATGAATAAAATAGATTGGATTCATTTTAAGTGTCTTTGAGATTAAATGTTATGATTTCACATGAAGTAAATGAGTCATGTGACTAAACTGCACATAATTATGTTATTCAATTATGCATTTAATTATCAATTATTTTCTGTACGTTTGCAAAAACGTCTCTTTCTAACAATAAATAATCTTGGAATCCTTTTATTTGTTCATCACCACACACGGCCCAGCTCTGGCTGGCAGGACGCATTGCCCTATTTATTAAACAGTAGAATAACTTTGCACGCTTGAGCGGCGGCTAATTCAAAAGGATGAAACTTTTATATCGTCACCTTCCTAAAATAATTGCATTTTTTCAGGTTTCTCATAAAACACAAAAAACTGAACCAATAATTGAATATATGATTTTTTTTTCTCGTTCTTCTTGATGCAGCTGCCATTTTGAAAATCTTGTAAAATTGCCTAAGTGTCATTGTCTTTTGACTTTTGAAACGGCCTAAGTGAGCGATTTTACCAGAGGTGGCCAGCATCATGCAAAAAAAATCATTTTTGTCAAAAAATTACTTAGGCAATTATTTTAAGAAGCTGATGATATGCAAGTCTTAATTTAGACCTAAATATTTTGAGTGTATATTGGTTGTCGTTTTAAACAAGACAGTAATTTTTATGTGATCTTACAGCATAAAAAATGTTATTATTTTTATGCTTTAAGATCACATAAACATTAGTGTCTTGTTTAAAACAAAAAGCACATGATGCATTTGAGAATAGGTTTTTGCTCAAGTAGTGACTTATTAAATATCAGCTGAATATCAATTCAACATAGAAAACAAACAAGCACGGATGGAGATCAGTTGTTCATGCACTATCTATACACTCACCTAAAGGATTATTAGGAACACCATACTAATACTGTGTTTGACCCCCTTTCGCCTTCAGAACTGCCTTAATTCTACGTGGCATTGATTCAACAAGGTGCTGAAAGCATTCTTTAGAAATGTTGGCCCATATTGATAGGATAGCATCTTGCAGTTGATGGAGATTTGTGGGATGCACATCCAGGGCACGAAGCTCCCGTTCCACCACATCCCAAAGATGCTCTATTGGGTTGAGATCTGGTGACTGTGGGGGCCATTTTAGTACAGTGAACTCATTGTCGTGTTCAAGAAACCAATTTGAAATGATTCGAGCTTTGTGACATGGTGCATTATCCTGCTGGAAGTAGCCATCAGAGGATGGGTACATGGTGGTCATAAAGGGATGGACATGGTCAGAAACAATGCTCAGGTAGGCCGTGGCATTTAAACGATGCCCAATTGGCACTAAGGGGCCTAAAGTGTGCCAAGAAAACATCCCCCACACCATTACACCACCACCACCAGCCTGCACAGTGGTAACAAGGCATGATGGATCCATGTTCTCATTCTGTTTACGCCAAATTCTGACTCTACCATCTGAATGTCTCAACAGAAATCGAGACTCATCAGACCAGGCAACATTTCTCCAGTCTTCAACTGTCCAATTTTGGTGAGCTCTTGCAAATTGTAGCCTCTTTTTCCTATTTGTAGTGGAGATGAGTGGTACCCGGTGGGGTCTTCTGCTGTTGTAGCCCATCCGCCTCAAGGTTGTGCGTGTTGTGGCTTCACAAATGCTTTGCTGCATACCTCGGTTGTAACGAGTGGTTATTTCAGTCAAAGTTGCTCTTCTATCAGCTTGAATCAGTCGGCCCATTCTCCTCTGACCTCTAGCATCAACAAGGCATTTTCGCCCACAGGACTGCCGCATACTGGATGTTTTTCCCTTTTCACACCATTCTTTGTAAACCCTAGAAATGGTTGTGCGTGAAAATCCCAGTAACTGAGCAGATTGTGAAATACTCAGACCGGCCCGTCTGGCACCAACAACCATGCCACGCTCAAAATTGCTTAAATCACCTTTCTTTCCCATTCTGACATTCAGTTTGGAGTTCAGGAGATTGTCTTGACCAGGACCACACCCCTAAATGCATTGAAGCAACTGCCATGTGATTGGTTGATTAGATAATTGCATTAATGAGAAATTGAACAGGTGTTCCTAATAATCCTTTAGGTGAGTGTATATGCAAACATGAATTTTGAACAAAATAAATTTTTTTGCATAAATGCAGTTCTAAAACAGACAAAACACTGAATTAAAAGAAAAGACAGACAATAGTGATACTGGTAACGCATTTATTCTCGAGAAGGAATATAAAAAGAACAGCGGATTTGAAGGATGCAACTGGAGAAAAAGAAAAACAGGCTAGTTTTGGCGTCTCAGTCTTTCCTGAGTGGCACGACCTCTTCTCGAATGCCTTCCTTGGTGATGATGCAGATCTTGAGAGCATCTCCTGTGTAGACGTCCCTCTCGGCGGCCGAGATGAAGACGTCCTTCACCAGCTGCACGGCCTTCTCCTGGCTCAGCGGGAGATGCTCCACGTTCTCCATGTTCTTGAAGCCGATCTGAGCACAAGAGGACACAGTTTAAGCCTTCAAGAAGGAACGCTAAAGTTTTCATGACAAATACTGACATGATATATAAACAAATGCAATTTCAATACTCCACAGCTCATTATTTAAAAAAATTATAAAATTGTCCTGAAAACTATCTTCATTTTATGTAAAATAATTCAGGCCTCAATCGCTTGAATGTAACTTTACACCCTTTTATGAATATGCTAATTATCCCCGCCTCCACTCACTCACAGCAGATCCAACTACCCGACCCATTCAGCCATACATGTTTGAAGCAGAAACTGATTCAGAAGAAGAGGAAGAGTGAATTATACGGGCTCGTCTACAAGTCCATGTATCAGAATGTGTTTTATGTATCGCTCTCTGCAAAGCCGGACACATAGCGGTAATTAATATGATTAGCCGTTGGCTTGAATACATTATCAAACAGATAATAATGTGTTGCTAATGTTACACAAACCATGTTCCCGTTCTCATCTCAGAGTCAGACGGCTGCCTTTAAAAATCAGAGTGGTGAAAATCACTTTTTTAATGTTGTTTGTGTGTCTATGTGGTGTTTTTAATGTGCTTTCAAATTGTACATTCATAAGTCGACAGCATTGCTGAGCATTTTCTCCTTTAACTGGAGTGCACCAAAGACAGTCTCAAAAACACATTACAAACATGTCACCAATCCCATCAACGTGTGTGTGTGTGTGTGTGTGTGTGTGTGTGTGTGTGTGTGTGTGTGCTTTTCCCCACTGACTTTCTATGAGGTTAAAAGCAAAAAACACATTACCATTCTGATACATGACTTATAGACGAGCCTGTATAATTCACTCTTCCTCTTCTTCTGAAGTGTTTCTATAGTTGAGTGAATGGATCAGGGAATTCGAGCTGCTGTGAGTGAGTGGAGACGGGGCTAATTTGCATATTCATGAAGTGTAGTTACATTCAAGCTATTTTGAGGAATACGGAAATCATTTTAACAGGAAAAAAAAGTTAAAATGTGTTATTTTGATAATCAAAGATGAGTTTTAAGGGATACAATTATTTACTGCAGGGAGGAAAATTAAAATTTCTTTCTTTTGACTTTTGATATGACCTATAGGGGTGTAACGGTTCACAAAATTCACGGTTCGGTTCGATACGATACACTTGTGTCACGGTTCGGTACGTTTTCGATACAGCAAAAAGAAAGAAATGCCAGAGAAATTTCCTTGATTTAATTTTTTTAATTATATTTTTATTAAAACCAACATCATAAAGTATGATATTTTTTTACTTTGAGCAATGATGGAGCTATACTTGACTTTTCTTAGGAGCTTATAAAACAAAACAGCTCCTTGGACAAAATGTAATATTGTAGTAGTTATAAACAAAGGTTTAGTTTAGTTCAGATTAACATTTGAGGGCAGTAATTGTATTCATAATGTCAAAATAAAACCGATGTGATGTTACTTGAAAGCATTATAGCCTACTATTCCTGCCAAACTCCCATGGTTACAGTTAGTAGTGTTACTCCAGTAAACCCATGGTGATGTTGCTGATCTGTGGACACTAGATAGTTCATTCATGGCACAATGTTTCTTCCTGGTTTCCACGTCAGCGCTGTTTGATCCGTTAATAACGGAGAAATGCGAATGTTTCTCTCTAGATCTCGCAGCGATGTTATTACTTCAGTGGCGAACTCAAATGTTTTCTTCACTGGATTTGGCTGTGTAGTGACAGTGCTGATGATGAAGATCGGCTCGCGCTGCATTGGTCCAAACTGATAAACGGTCCGTCAAACACACAATAACGAGAAGCTCAGTTTCGTTCCGCTTACATTACGTTTGCCATTTGATGTTGGGCAATGTTGTGGTCACGCCGGCGTCTCTTACATCATGAGCGCGCTTGCCACGCGAGACGTGCCTACATTTGAAATAACGAAATTTTGGTCGGCAGGAAAAATTCCAACGAACCGTTCGGTTTAAAAATGCGTGCCGAAAACCGAGCCGTAAGCCGTGAGTGAGTGAGTGTGTTGTATGGTTGCTGCCACTGAGCTATAGTCCCATCGTTCTAGCCTGTGACGTGGTTGTGTATGATTTGGCAATAGGGGACAGTAATTTTCTAACATGTCAACAACAAAGACATCGACAGTGTGGCAGCATTTTGTTAAAATTGATAACGGGAAAAAGGACGAATGCAAAGTTTGCAAGCAACCACACCTCGACGACAAACATGACACATCATCCAAAAGCGGTAAGCTAACTCGTCTGCGTTAGCCTGCCCTGTCTGTTTTGAGTAACGTTAGGCTATATGAACTTATCAGAATTGGCATATCAGTTATGCACTTTATTTAGTTTCTGCTCTTGATCTGGTTTGTTTAATAAATATTCTTTTTTTATTAAAGTGGACGTGCCTTTTGTGTTTATTAAGAGTAAAAGCTTTAAGTTAATAGTCTATTCGTGTCTCAGCCACGAAGCTGATATGTTCAGCCTCGCTCGGTGTGAGGACATGCAGAGCGGCTGAAATGATAGTGTCTTGACAGTTATTATAACATATGACAAAAAGATTTGTCTAAATTATGTTGCATATTCCTCAACAGTTCTTGTGATGATATCACTAGTTGACATAGTACTATTTTCGGAAATCATAGGCTATGATATTGCGCAGGTGCACGTGATGCAACGCTGTCAGAGCCGATAGACTTGTGTGTCAGACTCATTTCAGTGCAAAATAATTAGGTCAAAAACAATTTAATATACTGCAAACAGCCTACTAGCTTTTTTATGTTCATTTATAATTCATTTAGGTGGACAAGGCTACCAAGTACTCCGCACAGTGCGCAGCTAATTCATTTAAAGTTGTTTTTCTAACGTCATTTTTAGTCGAAAATTTCAGGACTTTAGTCGACCAAGATTTTCTTTGGTTGAGTACAGCCCTACTCGGCTCGGCTCGTAATTCCTCACACACACTGCGAGCCGCGACCATGCGAGAATCACCGATTTCCACTCATTTCTCCCGAGTGAAAGACATCCTCAGCGAGCTCGTAATCATCAGACATCGCTCGTGTACGCCGCCTTACGCTGGACAGAGACTCTCACCTGGTTGTCCAGCAGAGGCTGCAGCATTGCACTCGCTGATCCTCCTGCTTTGTAACAGTCTCTCTGGTAAGAACCGACTGGATCAAAACTATAAACGGCTCCTCGACCTGGATTGAAGAAACAGACTCGCTATTGAAAGACAATCCAGTTTATTAAAGCATTGGTTTTCATGCACACTCACACACTCACACACACTCACACGCCAATTTTGTGACTGTGAACGTGTTGTTTCAGACTAGTGGAAGTCAAACACCCAAAATACATTTTTATGTAATTTTTTTATTGCACTCTCTATTTGCGTCTGTAAATTTCAATGTCAATACATATATTTCTAAAGGCGGCGAGTTTGAGTCTGAAATCTCCACTTGAGCGGCACTAACACACACCAAAAAACTTTACAGTTTCATTCCTATCTGTATTCTGGAGGTTCATCCATATATCATTCACCTGATTTATGGAACATTTTACTCCTAAAAACATGGTGAAAATCTATTGTTTTCTGGCTGTTGACGGTACTTTCTGAAAAATAAGTGAAGATCTAAAATCCGCTCTGTAAAAACCTTTAACTGAAACAAAATCAAACTGATCCTGATTCCTGGCTTTATCCAATGCACAGACTTCGGTTTAGGAAATCTATGCAAGCTAGTGCATATTTAATAATTGAATGCCTCGTTTGTATATTCAAACATAACAGCAGAAACTTGTAATACAATATAATGTATGCAATGCTTAATGTTATCAAGATATTATGGTGATATCTATTAGTACATGTTTTACCCTATTCACCTGAGGTGTCTTGCCTTATAAAACCGGTAACACTTTACAATAAGGTTCATTAGTTAATGTATAAACTAATAGGGGTGTGCAAAAAAATCGATTCACATTTGAATCGCGATTCAATCTTTACCGATTCAGAATCGATTCATAGAATTCCAAAAATCGATTCATTTTTTTATTTATTTTTTTATGGCGTGCACGGGCGGAGTGGCAATCGGGTGAGTCGGGACTTTTACCGGTGGTTCGGTAGTGTTTCGAGGCTGCGAGGGCCGGTCTGATAAATAGTTACATTGCAAGTTCTTGCCGCCCGCTGGTCAAAGTGTGCAGCCTCTCTGCTCAACCCGTAAATAAATGCATCGATCCGCAGATTATGTTTGAGTTCTTAATGGTCTGTAGATCTTTTGCCAAGCGTGTCAGAGGTTACGGGTTCTAAACCGCACTCGTATCGGTTTTTCTCTCTCTCATTAAAACCGAATATGTTCATCACGTTTGTGTGCATTTTATTTTGAGATCTCACCGGAACCACAACGGCGATATGAAGCGCGTGTCCGAGTGAAATAGGGCTGGGTATCGTAACAAAATGTTCGGTACCGATACCGATACCTTGACTTCGATACCGGTTCCTGAACGATACTTTTTTCGATACCAATTTTATGTAACCAGGTTTAACAATATAACATTACCTAATTTTTATTTCAGTTTGTTGACTTTTTTACACTCATATTTTGAGTATGTAAAAAAGCACCAATGCTAAAGTTTTCTATGTTTCCTAATCATTTAACAACATGTATTCTTTACTTCAATGAGCTCATTGTTTCTGCTTTAACTTAATGCATTAATTAACGATGAAACTGAATGAAAATTAATTGAAATGCATTACACTGTCACCTCTGATAACAGATCACTCTAAATTGTAATTTAGACATGCATTTTCTGTAAAGCTGCTTTGAAACGATATGTATTGTGAAAAATGCTATACAAATAAATGTGAATTAAATTAAATATAGGCTACTGGGGGGCGGGATATATACCTGCACGTGAAGCTTGCAGCAAAGCACTGGCAAAAGTAGCCTAATGATTATGGATGTGGAAACAATAGCAAGGAGATATTTTAATTGTTTATTAATGAACAAGTGTTTACTAATGGTGTGTTCACACCGAACGCGAATTTAATTATTTGTGCGAGTAGATTACATACATAGTCAATGCAAAGACGCGAATAGACGCATCATTCGCGCCGGGCGTCGCGAGTGACGCGCACGTTTGCCGCGAACGTCTTCCGCGCAAGTTGAAAAATTTGAACTCGAGCTGAAGATTCAAGCGTCGAACTAGACGCGATAGACGCGTATTTGACGCTCTATTCGCGTTCGATGTGAACACCATTACTCTCAAGTGTCTTTTGTGCGCTTCAGTGCCTAGATTTACCGTGTTGCCGGTCGATCTTGGCAGCAATGATCTTGTCAAAAATATTGCATCGCGTGCATCTGGCATCGAGTCTGGCACATGACATAGGTACACTTTGGATCATTTCCACATATTTTCTATCTATCTGGGTTGGGACGCACGCTTACACACACACACACACACACACACACTGCAGCCTCACGTGCGACGAGCCGCGTCTCTGGGCAGCCGCGTAAACTAGTGTTTTTCCGCCACAGCCAATCATGCTGCATGCTTATTGTTTCACTGACGTTGACGAGATTAACCACTTAGGTACCGAAATGTGGTACCGAAAAACAAGACATGTTTCGATACTCGGTAGTATCGAGGCAATTCGGTCGGTACCTAAAAAGTACCGAACTCGGTACCCAGCCCTACCTCACTGCGCGAGCCACAGAGAACACTGTATCCATGACACTGATAGCAGCGGACACGAGCGCTCAGCTTGATTTCAAAAACAACAGATCTCTTATTTAATAGCGAACTAAATGAATGCTCTGCTAGTTAACTGGAGATACCCGCAAATTACGCCTATGAACAACCTCACTGGATCTAAACAAATCAATCTAACCATAGATGTTACCAGTAGCAGTGGCTTTTTAAAATCTATTTAAAATAATTTCGCAAGGGTTCTATGACATTAGTATATTTTTAGGAAGTTCAATGTGCCCAGTCGAGTTCACATTTCAACAGTCAGCCTGGTAGCTGAAGTAGTCCTTAAACCACATTTAGCATAATTGTTTGTTTGATCTGACTACAGCACTTTAAAGCTAAATGTAAAAGCTTTTTATTTAAGTTTTATTTTAAACTTAAATTAAATGTATTTGAAAGCTGGCCAAAGCTTGGCACTTTGCACTTTTTAGTTGCAAAAGTTTTTATTTTTGTATGAAGACATAAAGTAATATCAAACTACATTTAATTTGTTGTGTTTTTTACTGCAATCAATCACATTGGAAAAAGTAAACTACATTTATATACTGCGAATCGTTTTTTTAATCGAGAATCGTTTTTGAATCGAATCTTGAGACAAAAAATCGGTATCGAATCGAATCGTGACATTTTCTGAATCGTGCACCCCTATAAACTAACATGAACTAACAAATGAGCAATACACTTGATACAGTATTTATTCATCTTTGTTAATGTTAGTTAATATAAATCCAGCTGTTCATTGATTGCTCATGTTAGTTCACAGTGCATTAACTAATGCTAACAAATACAACCTTTGATTTTAATAATATATTATGTTGAAATTAATATCAACTAAGATTAATAAATGCGTAGAAGTATTGTTCATTCTTAGTTCATGTTAACTAAGGTAGTTACTAATGTTAACTAATGAACCTTATTGTAAAGTGTTACCAATAACAGAGTGTATAATAAACTCAATCACACATTTCGGAGCCTGAGAAAGACAAACCCGCATGTTTGACCAGCTTGGACCCCGCCACACACACACACACTCACCCTCCTCGTCGAGACCCCCGATGATGTTGTACACGTAGTAAGGGAAGAAGCGCCTGCCGTACAGAATGGTGGACAGCATGGCTGCGATGGCTCCACTGGTCATGCCCTTATTATTGGAGTGCTTGTACATCTATAAGAGAAAGAAACATAAAAACATATTGATTTCTGTGCCAAGCTGTTAGTGCTGACTGAACATGATCTGACCAGAAGATACTATGACTTTCTTTCAATTTTCCTTTCTAGGTTGTGTTTGTCAAACGCACCTTCAGTCTCGCCTCAATGATTTTGGTTAGCGTCAAGCAGTCGCCATGGAAACCACTGCAGCCAATCACTGTAGTGTCTGTCCTGTATGGGAATGAGCGAGAGATGAGGTTCAGCAATCTTGAAACTCTCCATACAGTTACAGTTCAATCAAAGCACTGGAAGTCACATGTTGTCGCTGTCGGGTGAAAACCTTGCATCTCCATATTTCGTCTTTTTTTTTCATAAATCATTACTAATGGTCATCCTTTATGTCTGTCTGTGGGTTTTCCAAATATTTAACCAATGAAAAGAATTAAAAAGAGCTTGTGACTAAACCTCGTAACTCCATTGGATCCTCAAACTGTCAGTCAAACCTCATAGCCCCGCCCACCTCTATCGTGAATGAAGTGAAATGTGCGGGTCAAAAAACCTTATAACTCCATATGAGCTTAATATTTGGTAAAACGTTTGTAATATAATGTCAAATGCAAGTGTCTGCCCACATAAAGCCACAATATCAACTTTGACAATGCAGTAATCATGTATAAATACTGATTTTTCCATTTCCTGAAACGTAGCATTTTTGGAGATTCGAGTTTCCCGCACGACACCGACGATAAAGAAATATTCACTATTGTAATATTTGCTTCCTAAAAGAAGTGTAATCAATCAGTGTCTCTAGTTTAACGCTTTATTATGATTAGTATTTTGAAGCTTTATTAAAACGTCTCACATTTAAACTTCAGTAGTTGGTAGGTTTGTTTGCTTGGTTAACTCAGTCCCAACCACTTAAAAAAATAGATTCAAAACACTGATACAAATATGTGATGTTCACAGACGTGTCCACATGGCATTCGTCATTCCTTCATTATCTTTAATTAAATTACTGTATTTTATTTTACTGTGCAATAAAGTTTGGTTAAAAAAACTGATGTATAGGCTGTATACAATAAGTGACAAAAGTTCATTTATTTCAGTAATTCAACTTAAAAGGTGAAACTAATACATTATATAGACTCATTACATGCAAAGTGAGATATTTCAAGCCTTTATTTGTTATGATTTTGATGATTATGGTTTACAGCTTATGAAAACCCCAAATTAAAAATTAGAATATTGTGAAAAAAAGCTTTAAGCCATAATCATCAAAATGATAACAAATAAAGGCTTGAAATATCTCACTTTGCATGTAATGAGTCTATATAATATATTAGTTTCACCTTTTAAGTTGAATTACTGAAATAAATGAACTTTTGCACGATATTTAAATTATATAGTATATACATTAAATATGATTAAAAAGCTAAAATAGCTTTTATTTTGTGTGAAAGATGGGTGTGATAACTCACAGTTTGTAGCATTTCGGGGAGTCTCTGCTGTGGATGCTGTATCCCTCACTGAGACGCGTGTCTGACGCCACGAGAGCGAAGTCTTCGCCCGCCACCGCCAGCACAGTCCTGAGGAGAGAGTCCGTGACACACACAGCATTTAACGCAACAGAGTCACACAGTAAACATACAGAACAATATCCATACTTAAAACTTTATCGTCAATTGCCGTCATTACGTTGTGCGTCAAGTTCAAGTGTTACTCTTTTGCCGTAAGTCGACTGCAGGATGCTAGTTATTTTAGTCAATAATATAGTTTTAAATATGGATATTTTTCTTACACGAACGCATCGCTTCACTTCAGAAGGCCTTTATTAACCCCCAGAGAGCCGTTTCGAGGACTTTTACCACTGTACGATGTGCTTTGATGGACTTCCAAAGACAGACACCCATTCACTGCCATTATAAAGCTTGGAAGAGCCAGGACATTTTTTAATATAACTGATTGTATTTGTCTGAAAGATGGAGTAAATCATGGGCTAATTTTTATTTTTGGGTGAACTATCCCTTTAAAGCTGCAGTCCGTAACTTTTGGAGCTACTTCTCTCTGTTTTTGTTCTCTATTACTCCTTTTCCACCCAAAAATTGAGAGCTGGTTCGGAGCCGGTGGCTACTCGCGAATCAGTTCTTTGTGTTTCGACAGCTTCTCGGACAGGAAAATTGGTTTCAAAGCAGCACCAACTCTTTGCCGGACTAGAACCGTTCTTTTACCACGTCATGCTTACGTCGGGGGCTGGAGGGTTATCGTGACCAACAACACGACTGGAATGGGAAAGCTAAGACGTATGGCGACGTACACAGTGACGTAATGACGTCGTTCGCTGGGCTCTCTAGTCAGTGGAAAAACAAACAGGTTCTGAGAAGGTTCGCAAGTTGAGCCAACTTTGACCAGCACCAGTTCCAAACCAGTTCTTTTTTGGTGGAAACGAGGTATGCGACGAGTCACGCCGGCACTGGGCAGCTGTGCGACCCGAACCAGTCTAAAATAGTCCCAATATAAACACTTATTATAGTTATAGCCTATAATAACTTATAGGTGTACCTTAGTGATTTAGGATAAAGCAAAAACACGGTTTGGAAAATGGATTCATGATGTACTCGTTCATTATATAATTCTGAACAAAAAAAAGTTATGGACTGCAGCTTTTATATATATTATTGTGTGTGCGTCTATGTCTATATATATATACATACATAGTGTTGTTGGGAGTAATGCATTACTAAGTGACTAGGTACTGTAATTTAGTTACTTTTCCCTTGAAAAAGTAAAGTAATTTAATTACAATTACTTCTGATGTAATTGCAGTAAATACTAAATAGACTATAGAACCGTTTTATATAAAGCAATAGGGAATTTAACATCAAACTTTCACATCTGATCATGTTAAAATGTGTGTTTTAATGTAACTTTCTCCCTTTAAAGGGTTAGTTCACCCAAAAAAGAAAATTAGTCTAATCTTTTTGAACGTAGAGTGTCAATGGAGGGACAGAAATCTCTCAGATTTCATTAAAAAATCTTTATACAATTTTATATTATTTATCTGAAAAATTAAAAGTGCTGCAGTTTCATGTCTATCCTTGTATTGTTCAACTGCTCAAGGTTGATATGGGATGTTAAGTAATGCAATAACTACATTTTAGAAAGAGTAATTAGAACAGTAATCTACTTACAATGTTGATTAGTAGCTAGTAGTTAAGTTAATTAATTAGGTTTTTAGAGAAACGTATCCAAGTATGTTTGAGTATATGTATATATCCCATTATAATAATTCTTATTACACCACTGAAATGAATCTCCAGGAAACAGGCAGTAACATCACTAGACCATGAAATATACATTTCATATTATTAGTGCAGATATCAGAATTTAACATATTTTTGACTTTGAGAAAGTGTAAATCAGTTGCTTTTATTGTTCGTCAAAAACTGCCGTTATGATAGTGAAAGTAAAACAGCACACCCTACATATCAACTTATTATTTACCATTACGACTGAATTTAACTATAGAATGCCAAGCTTAATATATGGATTAAACAACAGAGGCAGGAATCACTAAATAGACTTTTAAGAGTTTGTGAGAGGATTTCTGCATGAAGTGACCTGTCATGATCGGCGCGTAATGAAGATGAAGACACGGCAGAAAACCCTTCTTACCCTCCGTTGAAAGCATAAGGAGAGAATTTATGCTCCACTGGACCAGAGTAGTGATAATCTTTCATCTTTCCATTATCACCATAAGCTTGAGAAGAAATCATGATGAAGCTCCCTCACAAAAACTCGCTGTATCACCGCAATATGGCCACCGGAAGTTGACAGGTCCTTGTTTCCTGTGCGCTTACGTCACAGAGTTTGTAGCGTAGTCACATGTTAGCTAGCTTATAGCGCCGTCTGCTGGTAGCCTCGATTATTCACAGGCGCTGCTGTGTAATTTGAAGCATATGCCAAATGTTTTCATTATAAATGTTTAGTCAGTTGTTTATAACCGTATACTAATTTACGTATTGATACGTAAAACAAGTTCTCAGTGTCAAGTCAAATATATTGTGTCTATATTTATAGTGTCTTTCATTGCGCTCAAGTTCAAAGGGACAAGAAAAGTAGGCTAGTAGTAACTGGACTGGTTGGTGTGATGAACGGGGTAATTATTAACCCTCTGGGGTCCTTCATTTCAGAGTCACACTCAGGACCTTCGGGTCCAAATGGGCCGGAAGGGTGGGATTAATATTTATTAAAAAAAACCATCTTTTTTTTTTTTTACTTGTTTTTTATAATATTTTTTCTTTTCTTTTTTGGTGTTTTGAGATAATTTCAAAAATAAAAATGATTTATAATTAATATTAATGCAATAATTATGACCCATTTTTTCCCCATTGAATATAATAGAAATTAAAAAAAAAAAAAAAAAAAATTTTTTATTTTTTTTAAAGCTGTATTTCATTTTAGAGTCAAGCCTAGGCCTCATGAAAGCAATTTTTGAAATGAGATGGATGCCATCTGGTGGACAAACTGAGCATTTTAAAAATTCAAAACCCATATGTAATCTGAATTTATTAGTGTGTATGTGTATAAAAGTGTGTTTGTGTGTGTGTGTGTGTGTGTGGATGTGTCTGTTTTGCACTCTTGATGTTTTATAGATTCACCCCTTCACTGTTGTGTGCTTTTTTTCTGGATCGTGGCTGATTTGTAGTTTGTACGCACAAAATAACTCTGTATTTTCACATTTTTGCCAATTTCCCATTCATTTCCTATGCGGGTCCATTTGGACCCGAAGGTCCTGAGTGTGACTATTTTTTTTACAACCACTTAGACTATTCAAATCCTGTCCCCAATTTTTTGGGGTGTTCATATGCCAAGTACCAACAAAGTCACCAAATTTCGGACCATTCCGATAAAGCAATGATTTAAAAAAAATATATATTTAAATGCTTCGGGTCCATTTGGGCCGAAGGACCCCAGAGGGTTAACTAACAAAAGACACACATAACTGCTATCAATATTCATAAAGTAATTAATTAAAACATTTGTTTAGACTTTTGTAACTAATAGGGCTTATATCCGTATATTTTGAGAATTCCCAGTGAAGGAAAAGCCCTAAACGGAGAACCACTTATAAGTAAATAAAGGCTAGCCTACATTGTAAACCTGCACAAAGAAGCAGGTTCTATTGCATTTGAGATTTTTTGTTTCTTAAATAAAAACGCAAATATTACAACGAAAATAAAATTTGTACCTAAATATAATTTTATCTTTTTCACTCAAAAAAAAGAAAGGTAAAAGCTGTCACAGGGCTGGTATCCTTTTAAAAGGTACTAATATCTACCACTTAGGTACTAATATGCACCCTTTATGGGTAAATAAGATACAAAGGTGTACTTTTTTTAAAGAGTTTAGGTGCAGAAATACATCTATATTACTATGTTTTAATAAATGGATGTACAGTATCTGTAATTATTCATGTTTGTTCGGTTGGTTAATAATTGTTTTATAGGTTATTTATGTAAATTTGTTTACTTCAGTCACTCCAGCCTGTTCTGTTCAACGTGTTTAAGTATAATAATAACTTGATTCAAAGGGTCTTTTATTCACGTAAACATTGATCAGCGAACATAACACAGAATATCAACCAAATAGCTTTGACGCTGAAGCTCAAACGTGCTGCATAACAGCAGAATGAACCTCATTGGTTCTCACTTGTCAAGTAGTAGCGTAGCTGTCAATGAGGGACAGAAATCTCTCAGATTTCATTAAAAAGATTGTGAACCGAAGATGAACGAAACGAAATATATATATATAATATATAATATATATAATATAATATATATATATATATATAATATATATTGTTACACCCCGTCTAGGGGAAAAGGGGCAACATGAAAGTCAACGAAAAGCGAGGAATTGGAACAAAAGCTATTTATTTTTCTTAATTTGGGACTTGCGATTCAGGAGCTGACAAAGCCAAAATAACAAACAAAACCCTAACCCAAAAGAAAAGAAAATGAAGATACAATCAATAAACCTATCTCCCTAACCAAAAACAGAGATTAAACGGTTTACAATAAAGAAAATGGCGTCGAGCTCCCTACTTTCCCAAAAATCGATCAGTATTTGGGCATTTCTCAGATTAAGGGCCAAATTGGGTTGCTGCAATTTTGAAAATTAAAATCCCAAATTTGACTAATTGGTATACATCAAATTATCAGTCCTTAAGTCAGGAACAACGTTATGAGCTTGGTTGAGACCATAAGATAAGGGAATTTATGATTTTTTGCCATTTTTTTAACTATGTCAAGTAAATGTGTCATTACCATCACATCATCGAATATATATATAAAAAATAAAACTTAAATGATAAATCAGTGCTTTTAAAACATTTTGTGGTTTCACATGGAATCTATTTTATCTTGAACTTAATGGGATTGTTGATTTTTACTTGTAAGATGAATTATAGTCATTTAAGTATCTACATTTCTGATTCATCAATCTACCCTGGCTTGGAATATAAGCTTATTTTAAGTGGATGCCATATATCAAAACTTTTTTAATACAGTGATAATTTAGACTGTCCAACATTGTCAGATATATATAATTGTAGGATGTTTTTGTGATGTATACATAATTTATTGGCAAAAATATGTATGGTGATGGTGATGACATTGCCGTTCTGGTAATGACAGTTTGTTGCGGTGATGACAAATCACTGATCATAACCTATTGTAATTTAAGAGCCTAAGTGACTTCAGACCAAAAAAAAAAAACACACCAGCTATTAATTGGTTTAAACATCATAGTTTAATCTGATTATGAAAGACCAAACAGGAACTGTGTGTATCTGCCGTCATCACCACCACAACCTGTCATTACCAGCACAAGCTGTAATGTGCTGGTAATGACTGTGCTGGTAATGACATTTTTGTCAAAAAACTAGCCTTGCTAGCAAAGATGATGACTAAGCAAGTGTAGCTAGCTTTCTGCATGTAATGTACACCATTTTAACTATTAAAGTGATAAAAATAATCCAAAAATGTTGAAAAAAACAGAAATACAACACATATGGTAATGACGCATAATAAGTGTACATGCCCAACACAAAAAATAAAGAGTAGATTTACTTAATTTTCTGGACATCAAGGCATCAGTCTTGCAGCTTGAAATCCATGTGCTCCACTATGCTATCAGGTTACCATGGCTACCAAATAAACTTTTGATGAAAAAACAGTTAAAAAGTGCCTTTATGCAGAGCGTGTTGGTAATGACAGCTAAACCATGTGACAGGTAGAAATTAAGCAAAATAAAGTACAAAATGCATATATATGCTTAATCTGTGCATGTAGTTTATTAGTTCAGGTAACATTTAATTCATATGCATATTTTTTTTAATTAATTTGTGATAAATAATGTTTGAGATATGGCACGACATGTGAAAACTCTGGTGGCGGACAACACCAAAACACAGATATTGTACCACAAAACACCAATAAAATGTGTTAAAATCATTAGTAAGAGCAGCCATAAAAAAAAGTCTAGGCTTGTTTTTGTTTATACTAATTAGTGGTGCTAAAATGTATTAGATTTAATTCGTTTTTAATAGAATTACGCCCTGTGGACAGAAATAGGCCCGAATTCTGGGAAATACCCATTTACAGTATATACAGCCAGACAAACAAACTGAAAAGGGCAGTCCAAATCAGTGTCGGTAAACAGGCAAAGGGTCAAATATACCAATGAGGATATTCAGATACAAACAGCTTTCAAAACAAATAAACAAACAGTACTCACAGTCTCAATACTCTTAACAGTCTCAAATCACAAACTTTCTCTTTCAAATCAAACAAACAAACAAAAAGCTACTCAGTCTCAAAACTCTTAACATTCAAATCACAAACTCTCTCTCTGCTCAAAACACAATATCTCCCGACTTCCTGTAAAGGAAGTGATGTCTCTTTTAAAACAAGCTGCACCAATCAGGATCGAGCAGCAATCATCGTGCAGGAACCAATCAGATGGGCGTTCCAATCATCCTGCAGGAACCAATCAGACGACGTTCCTAAACAGACACACTGAGAGACTGACAAAACCAAGGGGGTAATCCATCGACCGGAAGTTGAAGCCGGCCGGGTGCCGCCATCTTGTAGCAGAACTTCACTTGCGTTAGCATTTCCATTGACTCCCATTCATTTTGGCGTCACTTTGACAGCGAATAACTTTACATCTGAGGCGTTTAAAGACTCCATTTGTCCATTATTTATTTCTAAAGAAACACGACAATGTATAAAAGGCTCCATTACTTTGTACCTTATGGCCCCGTAGAAGCCGTTTTTGTAAAAATAGGCTAACGATTGCGTCATAACACGCGACTCTCTGGCGCACACAAGAGAAAATCACCGTATAGACAGAAGTAGAAACTCGCGCGCACTCGGGGGGGACGTGGAGGCATAAAGTCAAGGGAGAAGCCCATAGAGAGTTGTAAAGTTGCTCCTGCTGCGAGCTCATGGACAGCTAATACTCACGATCTCCGGCTCTGCAAGTTTCGGAAGGGAATGATTAGATTCCTCTTGGCACCGCTACTAGAAGAGTAACGTCTGTCAGACAGGTTGCTCACGTCATCAAGCTTAGTTTGAGTCGGTTTGAGTCTGCGCGTCAGGAACGGAAGTGCTCAGAAATCGCCAAAAATGGGCTTCAACTGTCTCAACTGAGTTCCAATGAGATGGCTCCATAGGGTCGTAACACCCCCACACATATGAGTAAACATGGTTACAAGTTTACAAATGACATCTGGACAAAGAGTCTGCAATTACACTGTCAACACCTTTCTTGTACTTAATGTGCAAATTAAAACTTTGACAAATGAGTGCCCAACGCATAAGTCTCTGGTTTTTATTACACATACGCTGCAAAAAGACAAGTGGATTATGATCTGTGAATACATCAACGGATTGTGAACTGGAACCAACGTAAACTTCAAAATGTTGAAGAGCTAACAAAAGAGCTAATGCTTCTTTTTCTATGGTACTGTAATTGAGTTGATGGCGATTCAATTTCTTTGAATAGAAACATATCGGATGGTCAATTCTTTGGTCATCTTCCTGCAGTAAGACAGCACCGGCACCTGTACCACTAGCATCTACTTCAAGTTTAAAAGGTCTAGAGAAGTCTGGGGCAGCCAAAACAGGAGCATTGCACAACAATTTTTTCAAAGACTCAAAGGCAAGTTCACACTCAGAATTCCAGTTAAAAGACACAGCTTTACGAAGGTTGTCTGTGAGAGGTTTGACAACGTCAGAAAAGTTTTTACAGAAATTTCTGTAGTAGCCAGCCATTCCAAGGAACCGTCTGAGGTCCCTTTTAGATTTGGGCACAGGAAACTCAACAATGGACTGAACTTTGGCTTCTAGAGGGCGGACGGAACCATGACCAACCTTTTTACCCAAGTATGTGACAGTGGCATGACAGAATTCACATTTTGCCAAATTAAGAGTAAGATTAGCAGCTTGCAATTATATTAACAATAATATATATATTTTCATTATATTTATTAATATAATGAAAATATTTACATTTATTCCCTTTAACATTACAATCATTAATCCAAACTAATTAATCCAGTAATCCAAATAAAATAATCATAAAATCTTTATTTATATTATCCAGAGTGAAAAGATCTCCATTTTGTAATGACTCTAACTTGCCCATTTATTTATTAGCCTATAGGCTGACATAAATGAAAAGATCAAACAGGATTTCTCAACATTTCTGAGGGGAAAAATATTGAACCAATCACAAAACACAATTGGGACATGTAGTGGAAAAAAATATGAGATGAAAGGAAAAATTATGTCAATGCTTTTGTGTTTTCTCCGTTGTATGTTCCTCAGAGAAATTTTGCGTTCACTCGCAAAACTTTTGAGTTCTTTGCGAGCGAACGCAAAGTTTATCGGGAGAATGCAGGAGTTTTGCGAGGGAATGCAAAAACCATTGAAATATATATATTTTTTCTCATATTTTTTCCGTCACCATCTCTTCAGGGGCTTCATGTTGTGGTTTCATGTCAAGAGAATGTCTCAGATGACACTTGACACATTTATTCAAAACAACAAAAGAGAACACAAGCAGAAGCATTTATAATGAAAGAAAGATCATCCCAAATTATAATCGAATGGATCAACACGCAGAGCACTGACGGGTCTCGTCTTTGCTGTAAGATGAAGAAGGCCATGCAGCCCAGCAAGCAATAGCCGTCATAGTTTTGGTTAACTATATAACGATAATAGCGTCCACACCAGCGAATGATATTGATTATAAAACGCACGACCTGCAGTTTCGTCGTCTGCCGCTTTAAATGCTCAAACGCAGCATTAATTCTGATTGGCTGTCAATGTTTTGTCAGCTGGAAATAAATCGTTCTGAAAGTGATTCAACGATTTCTCTGTGCCGTTTTCGTAAGTTGTGGTGTGAACTGTTATTCTTTTATATTTAGAATGATTTTACTATAGCCTATCTTTATGGTTATTATAGCTAGTTATCGTCCTTGGGCCTTGATTCAGCTCTCCCCAAAATATACAGTCTGTGTAAAAATAGATGCACTGTGTGAATGAACAAACGTGACTGGCTTGTAAAACCTTCTAGCTGTACAATACACATGCTTTCTTTTTTTCTGAGACATACTGTCTAATAGGCCTAATTTAGTTATTTTACAGTCTTCGCATGAATCAAAGGGTGTGATTAAGTCAGAATAATTCGAGGGAAATCATAAGTCCGCCCTTTTCATACACCCATAAGACAGTATCTGATTCCCGTGAATCAGAGTGACGAGTTTACTGGATGCATTGGAGGGTGTGGTTCCCTCGCTGCCCGCTGATGAGACACGGCTCCGGAGACATCGGCTCATTCACAGACGGAGTGTTCGCATGACTCAGGAAGCATTTCGCACCTCACAAGCACACTCCCTGGACAGACCGGTTCTGAGAGCTCAGGAGCCTGCGGGCAGGGCCGACCCGGGCGTGAGGCGGGGCCCGGTGTGTGAGAGAAGCCCGTCTCAGTCGGTGTGCATCACACCCAGCGCTGAACTTTACTGCATGTGCATGCAAATGACGAAATATGATTGTTTTCATCACGTTTCAGCATAATAGCGTAGGCCTACATGCCGTCTAGTAGGAATTGTTGATAGTTCACGAGTCAATAATTACATATAGCCTTCTATTATAGGGTGACCAACAGTCCTGTTTTCACGTCCTGCCTGTTTTTTATAAAGTGATGAAAATGTCCTGGTTTTCAAAAAACTGCTGGGAGAGATCAGCTCTACAGCAAAATATTGATGGGCAAACAAGGAGGATGAGGAAGAAAAACAGGATAAAGAGGAAGAAAACTAAAGATATAAATATATTTTGTTAGTCCGTTTTTGTAAGTTTGTAAGAGCTATTTTTGTTCAATTTGGAGGTATTTCTTTTAGTTATTTATTATTTTATTTTTCTAATACAGAAGAGACATTATTTCTATCATTATTTCATTCATTATTTTTGAAACCTGTCATAATAAAACATGTTGTGTAAACCTCTGAGAAGCCAGAATTGGTCTTACAACAAATTTCTATCCATATGGAGGCATAGCCTACTTTAAATGTATTGAAATTAATAAGGTATCTTTGAGTAAACTTCGAGTATCATCTGAGTATCTGTTTGCCGGGCCGAGTGTCCTGGTTTTTGGTAATCAAAATATGGTCACCCTATAGTTCTATATCTTACAGCAAAGACGAGACCCGTCAGTGTTCTGCGTGTTGATCTACTCGATTAATTTGGGCTGATCATCCTTTGATTATAATTGCTTCTGCTTGTGTTCTCTTTTGTTGTTTTGAATGAGTGTTGAGTGTCAGTTTCTCTGAGACATTCTCTTGACATGAAACCACAACATGAAGCCCCTGAAAAAATATGAAATGCCCCGAGAAACTTTACAAGTTAAAAAGTTACCTTAAAAATTTTGCGAACGAACACAAAACATTTGCAAAAAAACGGAAAAGCATTGACATATAATTTCCCCTCCCATTTCATATTTTTTTTTCCATCACACCCAACGCTGAACTTTACTGCATGTGCAAATGACGAAATATGGTTGTTTTCATCAGTATTTACAATGCACGTTTCAGAATAGCGTACCGTCTTGTTGATAGGTCACGAGTCACGACTCACTAATGACCTCCCAGCAAGCAATTATGCATTTAAAAGATGTCTAATAGCAGCCCTGATGTTTAGGCTGAAACAAGGCAAAATTTGGGCTGTCAGTGAAAATTGAATAGATGTCTACTATAGAATAGACTAGTCATCAATTATTTAACAAAGAAATGAAACGAGTGAAGAAATGAAACCAAACACCTTGGCTTGTAATGACGGTTGACTTCATGATGGAGGCTATCATCATCTCGCTAGTTGTTTTGGCAAAAAACGACATGTTCAAGATTTTTTGGGCTAGAAGTGGGTTCCTCATAGCTGGACTATATACATAGTTATCGTTCTTGGTGTGAATAGGCCTTTAGAAAGACCTGCAGTCTTTTTTTTAAATGGTTTTTCACACCAAAGCCATTGAACCAGTTCGTAACACTTTATTTTGTTGGTACCTTTTGAACTAACTCAGAGTATTAGAAGACTGTCTGCTTGCTAACACTTTATTTTGATGCTCAACAACAGATATTATAAGTAAATTTGCAAATACGTCAACTTATTCTATAACCTTAACAGTCTACTGATACTCTACTAACACTCGAATGAGAGTTAGTCATGTAGGTGTAACGCTACAGTCAACAGAATGTGTTAAAGGACCATCAAAATAATGTGAAACCACCAGTTCTTCTAAATTAACCCTTTTTTCTAGTGTGAAGAACATTTTAATAATCTAAAGAACCGTTGTTTGAGAAGGTTCTTCATGGAACCATCAATGCCAATAAAGAACCTTTATTTTCAAGAGTTATTAAGTTATAAATGGTCAAATATCAGTACAGAATTTAAATATTACATGACAGATTATAATATAGAGGTTGACTGAATATTGATTATTTAATTGCAGAGACTGAATCATTAGAAAATGAAAGAACATATTGTCTTTCTATGTCAATTATTCCTGATGGTAAGTGGAATGTAAGATCACAGTTTTTTTAAAGGTTAATATTAAGCATCTTTATTTTAGAATCAAACTACAGACATAAACGGATGAATAATGTAATAGGTGTGAAAATCCCCAGACTCAGGGGAAGAATGACAGGGGTCGCACATCCCTAACGAGAGATTAAATTACTGTGATTGAGAGATTAACCACCCTAACCCATCTAATGACCTTTGCTTCAGTTAAGTTTCTGATCTTATCATTTCCTTTGGTGTTCTCATGTGTTTATGCTTTAACATGTATTGTATAGCTATACAAATCTATTCAAATGTCCATCGTTTTATTGAACCATTTTAATGCAATTTGTCTCAAATGAATAAAAGTCCAGAGTAGTTTTAATCCAAATTTTAAAAGAACAAAACAGTTTTGAAGGACCCTTTCTGTGTCAGAAAGTTTGTTTATCGACGTAACCTCCACAAAAAATAACTAGTATACGGTGTATACATTCACAATTTCTGAGATTGTTTTCTAACTGCCACCAGGGACGGTTAAACTAGTTACATAAACAAACATTATATATTACAGCAGGGACTGGTATACGGTTAAAAAGCTGGGAATAACTTCAACGTTATGTTTTTGAAAGAAACTGGTGCCCCCAAACCCCCCCTGATCAAACAATTATATTGCAAATTATTATTAATGTTCAAAATAACTATTATTACATTAACATTTTTACTGTGACGGCTAAGCTGTATCTTGTGAGACAAAAGCAAAGTGGATCTAACCAGGACAGATCTCGTCAGAAACACACAACTATCACTACACAAAAGTGTGTAGTTTGACTGAAGTTTAACTCCGCATGCGTGTGAATCACCAGCAACAAAGGTGTGATAAGATTTACTAATGAAAAAATGTGCAACCCATTTTAATTCTATAGAATTTCACCAGCATGCAACGCTATGAATAAAGTCAGTCATCTAAAACTGACACTGACATACACCCACATAAACTATCCACCATTTCAAGATTTTATCACATATTATTGTAATAACACATTTACAATACAGTATTTTCTAGGCTGCTACTATAGAAAGAATCGGTTATAGAACTATAAACGATGTACATTGGCAATGCTGAGGAACCATTACCTGTGATTGACAGCTTTAACAACTGCCACAATTACAAGAATACAAGAACTATTTAAAAGTGCATGCAAGTACAATGTAGAATCAAGAGCTTTAAAGTCTGTTCTAATGATGATTAATATTTTGAGTTTGAGCTGTTGAGAAGTTTGTGAGAGAGGAAAAAAAAACCTATGGAAAATCATCCCAGAAAGCATGAGAAGAAACTTAAGAATCTGCATGCAATTAAGTTATGAGTAATTAAGGACTGTACAGTCAGCATTGCTTTCTTTAAAAAAAAAAAAAGGAAAGAAAGAACAATAAGTAACACAGTAACCCAAAATTCACTATTCTCTACATTGAAAATACTGCATTTTGAAGAGGTTTACTGTAAAATAAAAGCAAGTAGGTCATCTGAACACATTACTGTAAAAAATACAAATAAAACAATTAATTGTAACATTGTGGCAACAAATAGGCCAATATGGTAAAATGCATTTACGTGTCAGGTGTAAATAGATGTTATGATTGATTTTGATTATATGATTATTAATAAGTAAAAAAGACAAGGCAAAGGCGAATTACCGGTTGAGTGAATTTCACTATGGAAATGCCTTTTAATAACTGCATAACTTTTAAGGTATTGTAAAACTTTACAGTCAATTAAAAGTGAACTTCTACAATGTTAAAAAGAGAGAACATGACTGATGAAGTGTGTGTGTGTGTGTGTGTCATTTCAGTGCGTTGAGGCCAAACCCTGAGAGGATCCATTGAAACAGGTCAAACCTCTCAGATCAGGTTTCACTGTTCACTGTTGGGAGGAGCTCAGGAAAAGTTCAGATAAAGAGTGGCACGAAAACCTCTAGAGAGCTTCTTCACACTCGGTTAGGAGACACAAAACAGCACAGATATCCAAAATGTTTCGTTGTGGAATCTCGTATCCAAGATGCAGGTGGATCCTGCCTTTGATTATTCTGTTCGCGATCATTTTCGACATTATCGCCATCGCGGCGCAGTCCGGATGGGTCGAGGACGAGGACGCAAAAACACACTACGCCAGCATGTGGAGGCAGTGTCAAGGCCGCAACGACCAGTTTGCCTGTAAATCTCTCATGGAGTATCGTAAGTATTGGGTTCGAGTCATTCTAATCGATGTTTAATCAAGTTTTAGACATTCACGTGCAGTTCAAATAAAAGCGTTCAACAAAAAAGAAATGAAACAGGCGCAAAAGTTATCAACAAATGTTCTCCCGGTTACGGTAACTTCATATAATGTGTGTTTAAAGTTATCATTTAATAATGTTCTCAAAATGTTAGCACTAATACATTATTCGAGGAACGTTTTTTTCTTCTTAAACGTTTTATTTGGACGTTCCATCTGTCATTTTTTTAAATTTCACTAGTTTTAGAACGTTCAGAGAACAATCAAAAAGTAACGTTCCATAATGTTTGCGGAGTGATAAAATGGAATGTTCCCTTAAAGAGGCAGTTCACCCTAAAATGTAAATTCTGTCATCATTTACTCACGCTCTAGTTGTTCTAAACATGTATAAATTTCTTTCTTCCGCTGAACACAAAAGAAGATATTTTGAAAGAATGCGTGAGTAAATGATGACAGAATTTGAGTTTTTGGGCGAACTATCATTGTAGTGTTAATGTTCGCATAACTTAATGGGAATCTTTCGCGTTGTTATAAACATTTAACGTTATATGTATTAGCTGGGCTGGAACGTTCTTATAAGTTAAGTTGATCCGAAATAAAAGCCCATAAACTAATAACATTTATATAATTCTTATTCTCTGGGCAAATGGAAATAATTAATGTAACTTTCACAAAGTTTGCAAATGGAGCCACATTTAACCAGTTTAACCAGTTAAATTAATCAGACGAGAAAGTTGACAGCTTAAACCTCCAGGCAAAACCTGCCACTCTTTTGTGTTTGTATTCCTTTACCTCAGCTGTTATTTAATTATTTCACCAATAGAACATGTCTAAACTAAGGCCTGACAATAAAGATCTCTCCATTACTGTTTAATTGACATTTTGATGTAGGAATATCAATACCACAACCCTCTTTATGAACAACAATGTGTCTAAATTATTCATAGATGGGGAATATTATATGATGTGATGCACTAATCCCTTTCATAGGGTTAGCACTTCATATTGTGTCATGAAAAATATGACTATAATCTGAGGATTGTGAAAACAATGTTGATCATAAGCAGTTGTCTGAGAGTGATGAGTTGACTAGATATGGAGTCAGACCAAAAAAAATACAAGTTGCATCAATCATATTTTTTCTGAAACTCGACCACACCCGTCCTCCTGGGGTGTGACTGTATTCTCAGACTTCTCGGAGCAAAACACATTCCTCTATTGAGCGTGAAGAAGCAAACGCTGTCTCTACAAGTCCTGAAACTGATTCCGAGTGAAACTAGTTAAGCATTGCTGTATGTCTGTTAATGTGTAACCATCCACATTACAACCTAGCACTGAAAATGGCCTCGTGTGTTTTCTTTAAACCTCCTCGTGTTGATTAATCAAGTGAAAGTGATGAGGTACACAGGAGCTTCTCCTTTTGTTTAGTTGTTTAGATTAACCATGCCTTGTTTAATACATGATACATTTGTATAATTTGTTTTTAATAAATGTAAGCCTGCTAATAGGTTTTGTGTCATTTCATTTGTACACTTTTCGAATAGTGTATATGCAATAAAACCAATAATCAGCATGTCATAGAGTTCACACATGTTCTAAATTGTTACACTGTTTATTTACATTTAAGTTAAGTTATAATATTTTCCACTTCGTTCTATTTATTATTATTCTGTGTATTCCAAGCTTTGGCAATATTGTATTATTTACAGTCATGCCAATAATGCAATTATGGTCTTGTTGTGGTTGTCCCTCCAGCATGGGCTCAGGCGGTCGCTGCTCTGATGATCATAGGCCTCATCATCCTCATCATCGCCTTCATCATCTCAATCGTGGCTCTCTGCTGTACCCTCACCATCCCGCTGCTGCCTATGATCGGAGGCATGCTTATTTTGGCTGGTAAGAGACTTTCTTTGCTTTTTAGTCTGTTGGAAATCAAGGAATAAGGGCTGGGGACACCTTCATTTCGGCCAAAACTCAACAAAACCGAGTTGTTTTTCCACGTCTCCAGTCCATGTGGGGTTTGAGTCAAACTCTTTCCCAGGAAATTCCACAGTAGGATCATTTCCTTCACTTTGTCTGTGAAGAATTGAATGTTTTCTGGATAATTCGCGGATGTAGGGCTGGGCGGTATGACGGTATAATACTGAACGCTGTTATTTTAGTGTCATTAAGATGCTACTACAGATTTTAACAATATTTCGATTTTTATTTTAATATCTTCCATTTTCATTTAAAAATTTGCTGCCATTTATTTATTTTATTTATTTTTTTATGTATATTTTCATATCCGTCTTATTTTTTGTTATTTTAGTGCGTCAAGTTAAAAGAAAAGTTGCCTTAATTTGACATTTTACATTTTTGTTTGCATTTTATTTAATAGCTATTATAACCTGGACCACAGAAATGTCTGTAACACTTTATTTCGATATTTCACTTTAGACATTCAATTAACTAGCAGTCATTAGAGTATTAGTAGACTTTCTGCTTAATATCTGCTAACTCTTTATATTGATGCTCAACAACAGACATTCACTGACTATATGTAACTTTACAACTAAATGTCAACTTATTCTAACCCTTACAGTCTACTAATACTCTAATGAGAGTTAGCTGACATGTAGTTGTAAAGTTACTTACTGTTAGTGCTGTGTCTAAGTGAACTATCGAAACCAGTAAAACAATACAGAGCAGAAATCAACCATCCCAAATAAGTGAAGACAAGTAACTCCTCATTAAGGGGTGGAGAGTTTAAAACGCTTTGTACTGGATGTGTAACTTTGGTCTTTCCGCCCTGTACTATGTGCCTTTTGTTTTGCTGTTGCTATGCGATCGAGTCTCAGTGTGTTGCGATCACAAACCACGCTCTCCCCCTCCCCCATCCGATACACTCGTTCCCTTGTTCACTGTGTTCAGGTGAGAGTCGAGAGCTCTCCGTCTCCTATTCCTCACCAGACTGAATCACAACCTTTTCTTATTCATGTTCTGTGATCTGATGTCTTACAATGAGCTGCTTATTGTTGACTTGGAAAGACGAAATAAATGTTTTATTTCAAACAGACGATTATAATAGTTCACTTAAACTAAAAGCATTAAAAAACCCTGCAACTTGAAATAAAATAAATGTCTGTCAACTGATATTCTAATTTTCAAGTAATTTATGTCGACGTACTAAAATAACTAAAAATAGAACCAGAAACTAATCAAAATGACAAAAACACACAACAAAACGATCAAAACTTTAAATTACAGTTAAAATGAAAATATACAAATTAAAGCTATTATCAAAATATTGATTAGTATCTCAATGATACTAAAGGTTTGCCGTAGTGCAGTGGTTTATACTCAATGAAACACTGAAGCGCTCTGTGTGACCTGGCTGTTTGAGCAATAGTTCCTCAGTGTTAGATTAGATTACAGCTTTGTGGCTCGAAGCGTCAGACACAGCCTTGTGTGAAAGTTTCCACACACCCAAACAGGGCTTGGCTTCACCCGCATGTCCCTGCAACACTCAGTCACGCCCGTCCCTCCCAGAGATGACGGATTTATTGAGCTGTGCTTTAAGCTACTGATTAAACATGTTTATGGGCAAGTTTATGTGAGGTGCAGTTTATCAAGAACCTGTTTTAACAACATTTACATTTAGGAACACAGGAACATTTAGCAATTTTTTTCAGTTTTTCCTTCGTGATTTCATGTACAGACGACAATATTGTCGAAACGATCCTCGTTCACACGGATCCGCGTAACCGACTAAAAGCGCTGCGTTCTGCCTTCAGGCCAGTAGATGGCGATGTCTCTTTGTAAAGAAACGCTACGCACCTATTGGACACGTCACATGCATTAGCCGGGCTGTCAAAATTGCTCAAAAATGACGTTCGCATATTCCCTCTAATATATTCGAACTATTCGAACATCTGGTTGCGCATTTTGTCAATGAAGCGCATTACGTCAATAACAGGACAAATTAATACAAAGAGACATAACTACTTGTATAGGTAGTTTATTTAAGTTTAAACATATTTGACAACGTATTACCCACACAAAAACAAGTAAATCAACTAATGGCCGCTCGCTAATCTCAACTAATCTCGCTCGCTCGCTCACTCGCAGGCACTCTTTCTCTCTCTCGCTCTCTGCGCATAACGGCAATTTAAGGTCGCGACTCTTGTCCCAAATATAGCAGGCTTCATTCAGCGATTGAAACAAATATTATTAACATTAATTGAAGTTTTACAGTAGCTATAAAACCGACATTGAACGCTCCGAGCGAGCTGTGCTGTGGTAAACATGGAACTTTTCCTTGACATGAAACGGTAAATAATCAAACCAGTTGAAGCCTGCTGTATCTCACCTACCTTATTCATGCAATATCTATTTAGTCAGTACAGTAGCCTAAAGGCTCGTACACACCGGGACGAATATCGGCGCGCGTTATTCACCAGCATCTTTCAACGCGTTTTTTGTGTTCACACCCAAGCGATTTTCGCTGACGATGAGCCGAGTGAACATGCAAATTCATTCCCTGACATTAGATGGCGCTTAATGTAAAACAGAAATAGTCCTATGATGTAGTCGCTGTCGCGTTTGCCATATAGTTCTTTATGTTCCGACACCAACGAGACCAGCAGCTCTACATTCATCTTGCCTCGCATCTTCCTCGTCTTATTTCTTCCCGGCAGTGTAGAAGCTACTTGGCGTATATCTTCTTCGCCGTTACGTGTGTGTGCTCGGCAAGACCGTTTTGTGTTTGAGCGCCCCCAAGTTGTGTTTTACTGTAACTTCAGAAGCTCCAGACACGTGAGCAAAAGCGCCAATCTCATTGGTCGGATAGTCTTTGACGCGGCGCATCAAACTAAAAAAACGACCCCGAGGCGTTTTTAAAAAATGACGCTTTTTCCGCGTGGCGTTTTCCGCGTCGGTGTGCACACTCACATTGGCGCCCTTTGTTTAGTCACGAGGCTTTAAACGTCAGCGAATATCGCGCGCGAAATTCGTCCCGGTGTGAACAGGCCTTAAGGCTACACTTTAGTAATGTTCCCTCAGGCAGTGTGTTTTTCCACATTCGAATATTAATTTTTACCTTCAAAGTTCAGATTTTTAAAACTATTCGAATATATATTTGAATTTAGAATATTCGTTGACAGCCCTAATATGCATGCGCAATTGCGCATTATGTCTTAGTTTTCACAAATTCCCATTTTTGTAGTTAACACAGAGAGGATAATGATGTTGTTTTCAAAAACGTGCACTGTAACCATTTTTAGGCCCCCGAAACGGCATTGTCTTTTAAATGAACGGCCAAAACGCATAAAGTTTTCTGCTTTCAGTTGAACACAGTGTCGTGTAAACGGCCCCTGGATCATGACCGGCGATCAGCTCGTCTTTCCTGCATTCCTCAAACTGGTCTATGCTTGAACTATGAATATTAAATGCCTGTAAATCAGACGAGGTTATTTCTGTTCTTACCAGTAGATGAATTATACACACACACACACACACTACTACACCAGATCAATCTAACCAACAGATCAATCCGTTCAATCAATATACACCTCGATTTTACATTTAAGGGTTGTAACAGTTTCCCTCAAGTTCACACAGGTGTAGTTCATCAAATGAACAGTAGTCTGGACTGCTTTCATTGGCCAAGAAGACGTTTGACCAACATATAAAGCAACCAGTCCCAGCTTGTTTTGTTCCACGTCATGTTTAGGGGTGTGAAAATATAAAGTTGAGGCCCCACAATAACAGACCGGCGTGCTTAAATAATATATTATTCCTTTCAAGAACGTTGTGCAAGTTTACTGTAACAATGGTGCCACATATTTTTGCCTTATGCATGGTGTCTGAGGCTGAGACGAGTTAATGATTTGAATAGGACGTCTATAGTTTTATCATTTGTAGCCTAAAAGTGTCCTTCTACTGTCTGTCTTTCAAATAAATGCCTCCTGCTGTAGTATTTTGTAAAATAATTAGGGATCCACCATATCGGTATCGGCCGATATATGTTCATTTTTAATGTTATATCGTTATCGGCCCGATAAGAAAATTTGGCTGATATATTAAAGCTGATAAATTATGGATTATTTCCTCCAGCTGAGACGCTTCAGATGCGAACTGTTCAACATGATGGTTTTGAATTTCTTGAAATATGATTGGAATCACTTAAAAAAAAAAAAAGGGGAAAATACAGTAAATTGCAACACGTGCACCGCAAGTCTGTCATATCGGCTACATATAATTATAATGAGAACATTATAATTGTGTGTTTGGGACTTGGCTTTTAATGGAGAGACTTTTGTTTTTGTAATCAGGCTCTCAAAAATTATATAAAAATTTGGAATTAGATTTATCGGCCAATATATCGGTTATCGGCTTTCAAATATAAAGAGTTATCGGTTATCGGTATGTATCGGACAACATTTTCATGTCCAAATACTTTTAGGGTCACTGTAACTGAACAATGCTTTCTCTCATTACAGTAGTCATTCAGATGATCGCTCTGATCATCTACCCTGTCAAGTTCAACGAGCTGATCTATGAAGGCTTTTATACCTACACGTGGGCGTACGGTTTTGGCTGGGGCGCAACAATCCTGATGCTGGGGTGCGGGATCCTCTTCTGCTGCCTTCCTCGCTACGAAGACGAGCTTTCCGGGTTTGAGAAGACTAAATACATCTACACCTCAAACCGCTCATAAATGACAATGTTAAGTCACCCAAGACTAAAGCTCAATGCTCACAGATCTCCGAAAGCATTGTCATTTCCCCAAAACAACCGTAGGACAGTTCTGACTTTGATAAGTGCTGTGATCTTCAGCCAAACTGTGGCCGTTTCTCCAACCTCACAGGTTAATGCAATTACCGTTTACTTTCATTTGTTATTCATTCACAAACCGATTGGGTTTTGATGCTTCGTTTTTAATGTCACTCAGCACAGATTGGTCCTGAAAACTCCAGCTTTTCTCTATACATTTTAGAAAGTTACATTCCCCATCACGTAATTAATTATAGACGTAATCGCATTAATACAGCTTAGAGAATAATTGAAAGTAGGTTGCTTTCTTATGACTTTTACACTGGAACATGAATACTGTAATGTAAAGTGTGACTGAGTTTTGATATTTGTATATTTCTAGAACATCTCTACATATCAACATTAAGTAAACATTTTCACGATGTAACTGTACTTGTATATTATTGTGTCATTCCATGTCGGCCTTCCCTAAAGTGCTCTTACTGTCAGCTAAGAATGTGTATTTTGTGTTTGGCTGGCCAAAGTGTGTGTGGAGAGTTTCACAGATATTTTTACAGCAAAATAGGTGAGCAAGTGGGTGAAAATGCAGAACTGCATGCATTCGGCAGTAAACAGATGCTTTTCTTTGCTTTGCTTTGAATTTCGGTAGATCTTGATGCATATATGCCTTGTTCACTTCAGTTGAGTCAGCTTGGTGTGTATGCAGAAAAGAAAATGAATAAGTAAAAAAATATACTCTGCTGGTAAACTTTGCAACATTGTAGGTTTTTTTGAAGCGTTTTACTAGATTCAGATTTTTCACTTTGTCATTTGTGGTTCTTTGTGATATGAATTGTAAACTAATCTTCAATAAAAGGGAGTATTACTATTAAGACAATGACAATTTTTTGTTTTTAAAGAAATTCAAGTTATTTCTGCCTGCTAAGGGAAGTGTTTATGCACACATCTGTAGGGTTGGGCATCTTTGAATTTTAACGATTCTGATTCTTCGATTCAAATAAGGGGAAAAATGTTTTATTTATCATTCACATTTATTCTAAGTCTTTTTGCTAAACATTTTATTGTAGCTGAATACCTTGAACAAAAATAAACAGGCTAAAGAACACTTACACAAGGATTTAAAATACCATAGCAAAAACACCTTATCTTTGTTTCTAACAACAAGTAAACATTCAGTGATTAAAAAGAACAAACAAATTATCAATTGTACAAATAGATACAAGTGACAAAGATACGATGTAAATAAACGGTGTTTTAAGATGGGATGTAAAACAACACTGCACTTTATGAATAACATATACATTACAAATATAGTTCAAACACTTTGTCAGCCATGAACAGCGAGTGCTTGTCTTTTGTTGTTTGATTAAAGTTATTATAGAGATGGCAGCAGGAATATTAGGCTGCTGTCACTTTAAATGGATAGTTAGGGATAAGGGGAGAAAATTAGCCCATGATTTACTCACCCTGAAGTCATCCTAGGTGTATATGACATTCTTCTTTCAGACGAATACAATCAGAGTTATATTAGAAAATGCCCTGGCTCTTCCAAGCTTTATAATGGCAGTGAAAGGCTGTCTGTTTTAACCACAGATTGAAGATGTGGCACTGTTGGCAACTTGGCACAGCTGGCATGACATCTCCAGGAGGCTGGCCGGTGATGCACAACACAGGTGACAAAACTGATGCCCATATAATGAATGATATAAATCTGAAGGATGAGGATCCTGTTCTAGATTGTAATAGACCACAGATTTTAGGCAAATAATGTGTCAAATGATAAGTCTTGTATCTTCTGAAAGAATAAAATGATCAAAATCATAAAGCGCCTATTTTTTTCTTTTTGTTTACTATAGCACAGACAACATATACTATAATATTGATCACATTCAGCAGTGTTTTATATAATTTCAATGGGTTTTCTGTAAAAAATTACACTGGAATATTGCATATGGACCACTGGGTATGAGTATGAGCAGAGTTTAGATTTGGGTAGGTGGAAATTACATAAAAAAGGTAATATTCCTCCCTTCAGATTTATTTGAATATCTTTTTCATTTTTTATTATAGAGAAAAAATTATTTTTTCCAGTGTTTGCTGTCATCTAGAGGAAATAGCCATACTTGTCTGCATGTCCCTAGACCCCACAGGGCCTGAGTTATACAAAAAATCAAAAAGCGCCTCTTTTTTTGTGCTCATTAAAGCTCAGACAACATATACTTAAATGTTTATCACTTTTAGCACTGTTTTATGAAACTGCAAAGGGTTTCCTGTAAAATGAATTCCAAAAAAATAATTCATTGGATGAACATGATTTAATCATGCCACCTATATTCCATCTAAACAAACCAAGTTAAGTCAACCAACCTTTATCATGTTATTTGAACACAAAATAGATGCATTGGTTAAACATGATATTAACATTTCCATTAAACTCAATTGCATCTTTTTTGAGTTATGTGTTTTAATCTTAGTTAATTTAGTTATATTACTTTTGAGTGTAGCTATTTGCTAGCAGCAGCACATATTAGCATCTTAAATGCTAAGATTTACACGCTCCTTCAACCAAAGCAGTAGAAAAACTCGAAATCAGTCCAATGCCAAACAAAATGCTCCACTCTTCTCCACCATGTAAGCCACTGTAATTTAAAAGGTTCTAATAATTCCAATGTTATTGAACATTAAACACAATTACACACTATCAAGTCTTCCCCTTTTCTCATTTTCTCCAAAAAAAATAAAAATAATAACACTTAATTTTAACATTTATTCTCTCTTAATTCAACCATATGCGAAGCATGCTGAGAACTAACAAACACCGCCCAGTTTCAGTCAATGCAACACAAATCAATCATGTAATCACATGTAATAGATATAGTTAAACAGATTGAACACAATCAAATTAAGTTAGGGCAAAATGGCAGTTGGCGTCGCACTATACTGCCACCATCTGGATGTAATATTTTTTTACTTAACATAAATAGTTTGTGTTTAGACAACGCGTTAGGATTTTGTACTGTTAAGTTGAGGCATAATTATGTTGACCTTACTAGAAAAAAAACATTTCAAGTCAACAAACACAATTATTATAAGTAAACTTAATATAAATATATTATGTAAAGTGCACAACCTTCCTCGTTCATTTTTTTTGAGTGTATTTAGGCCAAAGTATGTGGGAATGGGAAGCTTTTTAATTTGGGTTGGCCAAATCCAGGCGGAAATCCCCCAAAATGGCAAGGATTGTAAGAGGTTAAAGTCCATAAAAGAGCATCTATCCATCATAAAAGTGCATCTATCCATCATAAAAAGTGCATCTATCCATCATAAAAGTGCATCTGTCCATCATAAATGCATCTGTCCATCATAAAAGTGCATCTGTCCATCATAAAAGTGCATCTATCCATCAAAAAGTGCATCTGTCCATCATAAAAGAGCATCTCTCCATCATAAAAGTGCATCTATCCATCATAAAAGCGCATCTATCCATCATAAAAGTGCATCTATCCATCATAAAAGAGCATCTATCCATCATAAAAGTGCATCTATCCATCATAAAAGTACATATCCATCATAAAAGAGCATCTATCTATCATAAAAGAGCATCTGTCCATCATAAAAGTGTATATCCATCATAAAAGTGCATCTCTCCATCATAAAAGTGCATCTGTCCATCATAAAAGAGCATCTCTCCATCATAAAAGTGCATCTATCCATCATAAAAGAGCATCTATCCATCATAAAAGTGCATCTGTCCATCATAAAAGTGCATCTATCCATCATAAAAGTCCATCTATCCATCATAAAAGTGCATCTGTCCATCATAAAAGAGCATCTATCCATCATAAAAGTACATATCCATCATAAAAGAGCATCTATCCATCATAAAAGAGCATCTGTCCATCATAAAAGTGCATATCCATCATAAAAGTGCATCTCTCCATCATAAAAGTGCATCTGTCCATCATAAAAGAGCATCTCTCCATCATAAAAGTGCATCTATCCATCATAAAAGTGCATCTATCCATCATAAAAGTGCATCTATCCATCATAAAAGTGCATCTATCCATCATAAAAGAGCATCTCTCCATCATAAAAGTGCATCTATCCATCATTAAAGTGCATCTATCCATCATAAAAGAGCATCTATCCATCATAAAGGTCCATGCGTTTGTGTAAGAAAAAGATCCATTTTTAAAATGTTATAAAGTAAAATTCTACTTTCGCCTATAGCGCAACTTATGACGTCAGAAGTAGTGTAGTGCATCTTGGCGTAGTGTAAATATCAGAAGTGCGTCGCATTACTTGCATAAGTTGCGCTTAGACTTAAGTCAAATCGTACTCGAGTACTGCGTAATATCTTACGCTAGGGGAAAAACTCTTTTCCACGAGATATTGAAGCCAAAAAATTATCCTTAATTTTGAATTAATGTAAATTTGCGTTGCAACATGCGTTGCAACAGCATGCAGACATAGACAAGACGGCTCGCGTGCCTATTGGCTGACCTGCGGCAACAGCAGCAGCCTATCGAGAGAGGCCCTGCGTGACGCCCATATCCAATTTCAGCATTCTGCGCAACGGGGCAGACAGTGCTGGTTTTAGACCGACAGTAGTTTAGCCTGTAAGGCGGGAACCTCTAGGTTATAAAACCTTATAAATGTAGACGCCGTACAGATATCCTGCAAGGTAATCCCGCTATACCACGCCCACGACGAGGCCACGCCTCTCGTGGAGTGCGCTCTGACGCCCAAAGGACACCGCAGGCCCTTAGAAGTGTATGTTAGCGCAATGTCATCGACTATCCACCTGGATAGGCTCTGTTTTGATGCGGCTAGTCCCTTAGAACGTCCGCTAAACAAAACAAAGAGCTGCTCAGTCTGTCTGAAAACAGAACGAGCGAGACACATAAGCTCTTAGTGCCCTGACAGGGCAAAGGAGGCTCACGTCCTTCTCTTCGTTGACAACCGGGAGAGCGGACAGGGAAATAACCTGAGCCCTGAACGGTGTGTTGAGGGATTTAGGCACGTACCCGTGCCTTGGTTTGAGTATGACTTTTGAGTCATTAGGCCCAAATTCCATACATGTCGCGCTCACTGAAAGCGCTTGTAAGTCCCCAACGCGCTTCACTGAAGCGATAGCCATAAGAAACACTGTTTTGAATGACAAATGTTTCATGTCTGACAAATAGATTGGCTCAAATGGGGGACCTTTCATGGCTTCCAAAACCGTGGAAAGGTCCCACACGGGGACTGAAGGGGGTCTGGGAGGATTCAGCCTCTTAGCTCCTTTAAGGAAGCGGATGACCAGATCGTTCTTCCCCAGTGGCTGGCCAGACGCTGGTTTAGTAAACGCTGCTATGGCCGCCACATATACTTTGAGCGTGGATGGGGTTCTGCCCTTATCCAGTAGCTCTTGAAGGTAGCAAAGCACTTCCGTAACCCCGCAGTCTAGGGGTGAAAAGCCCTGAGCTTTACACCAGCTAGAGAACACAGACCATTTCGAGGAATAGAGCCATCTAGTAGACGGCACCCTAGCCTTCGTAATCGTGTTTAATACTCCCTCTGGGAGGTTTGCGGGTACCCGTTGATGGCCCATGCGTGCAGGGACCAAAACTCCGGGTAGGGATGCCAAATCGAGCCCTTGGCCTGAGAGAGGAGGTCTTTCCTCGTCGGTATTGGCCATGGGGCAGTGCTCGTCAACTGCATTAGAACTGGGAACCAAGCCTGGTTTGTCCAGAGCGGAGCCACAAGCAGCACTGAGCATCCGTTTTCCCTTATTCGTTCCAGCACCTGAGGCAGGAGCGAAACTGGGGGAAAAGCATAGAGCGGGCAGCGGGGCCAGACATGGGCCAGCGCATCCCTGCTCTTGGAGAAAAACTTCGGACAGTGAGCGTTCTCTTGGGACCCAAACAGGTCCACCTGCGCTCTGCCGAATGTCTCCCACAGCAGTAGGACCGTCTGCGGGTGCATAGACCATTCTCCTGCTGGAACATTGTTTCTGGACAGCCTGTCTGGTCCCAGATTCAGGTGACCAGGCACATGTGCTGCTCTCAATGAGCACAGATTGTGCTGAGCCCAGACCAGGAGGCGTTCTGTCAGCCTGAAGAGGTTTTGGGATCTGATGCCGCCCTGGTGATTTATATAGGCCACCACTGACATGTTGTCCGACCGGACCAAGACGTGGTGACCTTTTATCTGGGGACAAAAACGCCTCAGTGCATTGTCGACTGCCATCATTTCCAGACAGTTTATGTGTAGAAGCTTTTCCCGTTTTGACCACAGGCCAGCGAACGGTCTGTCCTCGAGCAGCATTCCCCATCCCGAGGTGGAGGCGTCCGTAGACACCACCTTCACACTCGAGAAAGTCCCCAGGCTTACACCTGACTGATACCAGTCAATCGCTCCCCAAGGTTTCAGAGCTGAGACGCATTTCTGATCGACCTTGGGGCGAAACTGACCGGAGGCCCACGCCCGAGGTGGTACTCGCGCTTTAGCCATAACTGCAGCGGGCGCATGCGAAGCAGACCCAGCTGGAGTACTGAAGATGCTGAGGCCATGAGGCCCAGCGTTTTCTGAAACCTTTTGAGCGGGACTATAGTGCTGCAGCGGAGGGATTTCATGGCGCGCTGAATGTTTGCGACGGTGTTACCTGATTTGCCCACGTCACAGTATGGGTGGGGTCGGGTGAAGGGCATCATTTCCATTGCATGATTAATAAATACACACAAATTTAGAAACGCCCACTTTTGTTCCGCAGAGACCCTAGCAACTATTCTCAGCTTTAAAAAGCAGCTCTGACATGAAAAAATATGTGATTTTAAAGTTGAAATTACAATGCATACCAGTAAGATATATATGTATATATGTTAGGTATAGGAGTGGCATGTTTCGAGGATTATTTGGGATAGGGTTATCAATCCTGCCACTGGGATACTATGAGCAGACAAATCTGGTTATCGTTTAAATGAAGTGTAAATGTGTAAATGAATCCCTGTTACTTGCAGCAATAACCTTAATTTCCGATCAGTTTGAAATGTTCTTTGCGGTACACCAAAAGTACAGTGTAAATACAAGTGAAAGTGACGCAGGCACACAACAGGAGGTGTGTTTTCTGCTGAAGATGAGTCAGAAAGAGACACACCTGTTCTGTTCACTTCTCTGTCTAAACAGTCACACAACATCTGGTACATGGGGTATTAACGTACACTGGTTACCTGAGGACACAACAACAAAAGAAAGGGAACAAACTGACACCATGTCTCCGGTTCACATTCCTCACTCGAAGTTCACACACTTTCAGTTCAGCTTATTGGCGGTATTGACACAAACTGCATGATTCGATTCACAAGCTTGCGATTTGATTTGGATATCAATTCAATATCTATTCTTTTGGTTAAATACATGGATACATGATGAGGTCTACTAATGATTATACCCAATTAAAATGAAGAGAATCACATTTTACAATTCAGAAGTTTGGGGGTGAATTAAAACCTGATTTTTTAAAAGCTCTTTTTTAGTCTTACTTTGACATCTCGAGACCCCTTTTGAAGTTGGTTGAGAACCGCTCTGAAAAGCCCTGCTAATGGACAACAACACACACACACACACACACACACACATATATATATATATTGTATAGGGTAACATGGGGAAGATGCCCCCCTTAAGAACAATGTGTATTTACTTTTAAATAGTTTTTAGATATAGCTTTATAGGTTTATTGTATTCAGAATGATGATCGATTAGCCAATGTGTTTTAATTTAGGAAATAAATTGAAATATTTGTAATTTAACTGTTATAGAACAAAATGTAAAATTATCCAGAGGGGCCACCTTACCTACTGAATATAATGTAATGTGCTTTGAGCTAATGAACTGTTTTACAAAGATATAATAATATTATTCAGTGAAATGTAGGCCTATGCCCTTCATTATATTGTATAGGCCTAGATCTCCTTATTACATAGATCTACTCGTATGGCGCAACTAAAATAATTATAGCAGGTGTTAATGACAATATCTTTATGGAGAGAGTGGAGGTGTGGGTGTTATATAAAAAAAAAAACTTATTTTATTAGAGAGAATAACCACTTGTCACCCAGAATAATGGTGTCACGGATTTGTTTTGTTTTTTAAGAAACAGATGCAAATATTTGATTTGATTTGATTTGATTTACTTTATTAATCCCCCAGGGGGAAATTTATGTGTCACAACAGCATAGAAATTCAATGAATAAATAAACAACAACAAACAACATACACAACAGCAACAAGTCTTGTTCTCAAGTATCAATTTTTCAAAGCACCATGATTATATACGACCAGAATAAATACATAAATATATATATATCATCTCACATGACACTGATTATAAAATCTAATTGCGGTTGGGAAAAAAGACTTTCTAAAACGCTCTTTGTAGCAGCGTGGATGAATTAATCTTGAGCTGTAGGTACTCACAAAAGCTCGAGATATTTCATTAAGAGGATGACAGTCATGATTAATCATAAGAGAAAGTTTCCCAATCATTCTATCCTGCACTATCTCCTCTAAAGTGGGTAATACATTCCCCACAACAGAGCCTGCCTTCTTTATGAGTTTATTTAACTTATTCTTCTCCTTTTCCATCAGTCCCCCTCCCCAACAAGTGATAGAATACAGAATCACAGATGAGACTACAGAGTCATAGAATGTCTTAAGTAGTACCTGACGTACCCCAAAGGATCTCAGACGTCTTAACAAATGAATACGACTCTGACCCTTCTTATAAACATGCATTGTATTATCAGACCAGTTGAGCTTGTTGTTCAGATATACACCCAAATACTTGTACGTTGTTACAATCTCAACTTCTGACTCTCTTAAATTTACTGGTACCGCTTTCTGAGGAAGTCTACTAAAATCAACCACTATTTCCTTTGTCTTACTAGCATTTAGCCTGAGACCGTTTTTATCACACCAGTCCACAAAGCTCTTTATTAGCTCCCTATATTCACTCTCATCGTGGTGCTTTATACAGCCAACTATTACAGAATCATCAGAAAATTTCTGAAGATGACAAGATTTAGAATTATACTGAAAGTCTGATGTATAAAAAGTGAACAAAAATGGTGCTAAAACCGTTCCTTGAGGAACTCCAGTGCTGCACTTCACTACTTGAGACACACAGTCCTGCATCCTCACATACTGTGGTCTATTAGAGAGATAATCAGTTATCCAGTTGACCATACCCTGATGTACTCCAACATTTTCCATCTTACTTCGTAGTAGTGAAGGCTGAATAGTATTAAATGCACTAGAGAAATCAAAGAATGTAATTCTAACTGTGCTGTCCGGGGTCTCTAAGTGACATAAGGATTTATGCAAAAGGTAAATAAGTGCATCATCCACTCCAACACCAGTTTTATAAGCGAACTGTAATTTATCCTCAGCACCACGCAATACTGACTTTAAATGGTTTAATACCAATCTCTCAAAAACCTTCATTAACTGTGCTGTTAATGCAATAGGCCTATAATGCGAGAACTCAGTGGGATTTGTTAATTTAGGTACAGGGACTATACATGATGTCTTCCATAAAACAGGTAATTTTTCTAGACGCAAACTCAAGTTAAAAATATAATGAACAACCCTGCAGATCTGATCAGCACAGGCTTTTAGAACTCTAGGATTAATACCATCTGGACCCGGAGATTTCTTCATCTTAACTCTCCTTAGCCCACTCCTTACTTGTTCAACTGATATCGAAAAACCAGGAACATACTCACAGATGGGAGAAAAGGATGAGCTTAGAGCTGGAGGTGAATATGATGAAGAACTACGTGGTAAACTACTTAATGGGGAATGTTCAAAATCATTTGACCCAACATCAAATCTGTTAAAAAATACATTTAATTCATCTGCCCATGTCTGGCCACTAGAGGCAATGTATCTCCTTACTTTATTCTCATGTCCGGACATCATATTTAAATCTTTCCAAACCTCTCTCACATTCTTATTTTGTAATTTTCTTTCCGTTTTTAACTTATAACTCTCTTTCCCCTCTCTAATTTTTACTTTTAGTAACCTCTGTACTCTCTTTTGCTCATCCTTATCACCCGCTAGAAAGGCCCTCTTTTTCTCATTTAATAATAATTTTAACTCAGAGGTGACCCAAGGTTTGTTGTTTGAATAACATTTGATCTTTTTAGTAGGTACTGTGTTATCAACGCAAAAATTTATATAATCTGTAATACATTCTGTTAAGCTATCAATGTCCTCATCATGTGATTTACACAGAACGTCCCAATCAGTTGTTTCGAAACAATCCATTAATGCTTCATAGGCTGAATTAGACCATATCTTAACTGTTCTTATTGCTGGCGGTTGCTTCCTCACAACCGGAACATAAACGGGCCTAATATAAACAAGGTTGTGATCCGATCGTCCCAATGGTGAAAGTGGTGAAGATCTGTAGGCTTCTTTCACATTTGCGTAAAACAAGTCCAAGATTTTATTGTCTCTCGTTTCACAGTCCACATACTGAGTAAACGTGGGGAGAGTATGATGTAAAGATGCTTGGTTAAAATCACCAGAGATAGTAATCAGTGATTGGGGATATTTTGACTGTATCCTAGCTGTAGCAGTATTAATATATTCACAGGCATTTGTCACATTGGCCGAAGGAGGGATATACACCGTTATCGCAATCACATAAGAAAATTCTCTTGGCAAATAGTACGGTCTCAGCCCCACCGCAAGTAGTTCAATATCCTTATTGCATAGTTTTTCTTTAATCGTGACATGACCCGGATTGCACCAGCGTTCATTTACAAACAGTGCCAGCCCACCTCCTTTCCTCTTACCCGTCTCCGCAGCACACCTGTCCGCTCGCACAAGATGAAAACAATCCAATTTTGCAACCGAGTCCGGCGTTCTCTCGCTCAACCAAGTCTCAGTTAGACACATAAAACTGCATTCGCGATACTCCCGTTGCATCCTTGTTAGTGCCGTGAGCTCCTCCATTTTATTCCCAAGCGACCGGACTTATACAAACACCTTCAGGAGAACATTAAAGCATAGAATATATATATATATTCGTGTGTAAAGTCAGAATCATTGTGAGGTTGTTTTTGGTTGAATGAAAAGTATTCTAACTTTATAAAAACAGTCACTCGACGTCACCTGCTGGAGTAATGATGTCACTTGCAGAAAGAGTAGCCCACGTGACATCAAAATCCACGTGAAGAAAAGGAAAACAAAAGAAAGAAAAAAGGGGGGGAAATGCACAACGAAATGTCAACAACTCCAATGTCGTCATTGGGTCCAACTCATTCAGTCTCTCTGCCGTTTAGTATACGATCTCCTGGGATCATGTCTTAAAAATGTATGAACATCCATGCATGAGACTTATTCCTATTTCTAACATTTAAAGACAAAATTATGGAAGTTTTAGATTCTTTGAAGCTAGACACTTGAGATTTAAAAAGTGTACTGAGCTGTATTATGCACACAACTAGTATCATAACACCACTAGATGGCAGCATATGATATACAAACATCTGCATAGATCTTTCTTTGTGTCTGGATTATTGCCCGTGGATGATGTCACCTCACATCTTTATACCTGTTGACTAGCAAACATCACTCCTCTTTTATTTTCCCTTTACTTACGCAAACCGCTGTGAGCTCAGCCAGTCACACAGTGCTTTATCATCACCTTTAAATGGTTGGTAGTGAAATCAAACTGGCATATCTCGTTTTTAAAAGTAAATTAATATGATATGAATTTCAATGTAAAAGGAATTAAACGACTTTTGCGAACACAGATCAGACGAGTGTGAGATCGGCCGGTCACACTCTTAGACTGTATCTCTGCTCTTCTTCACACAACTTCACACTCGTAGTGCCACATCCTGTCTCTCCACAGCTACAACACATGTCAGAATTTGTAAAAGATTTTAGATAGATTAATTAAGTGAGGTTGAGATATGTCATTCATAACTGATTTCATTTCATGTTAACCCAATTTCTGTACGTATTAAAAATATCAGTTTTATTGCTTTGAAACACTTGTAATGTTCCTGTGACCCAATGAAAGCATTACTGATGGATGAATGACGTTTGTGATCTTCTGAGCGGTTGAAGGGTCTTGAAATCTCCTAGATCCCAAACAGAACATGATCATTTTTCAACCATTCCAGTAAAATAGATTTGCGCCAGGTTAAAAGGTTCTAGTCAGCCACATTCCACAATATGTATCAATTCCATGCAATGAAAGAATGTTTAGAATGTTTAGAATTTTGTCATCCAGGTAATTCCATCCACGCCTGTGTTATGAAATCAAAGCATTTTTACCATTGTTGCCTTTTGAACATTGTCTAGCTGTTTAGTGTGATGGGTGAGTGGGTTTTTGAATCATGAGTCAAAACAGTAACTTACTGAAAAGTTACAAAAGAAAAAGAAAAAAACACCTGAGAAGTGATTTCCCCTTGAATGTTTCCTATAGCTTCTTTGAGTCCACACCCCCACTTCAGCTCGACGCTTTAACTGACTCGACTCCAACTCAAGCCTGTAGTGTTTGGGGGCAACCCCTGTGGGGCTGCTAAAATCACTACTCAACGATGATGAAATTTACGGGATCTATCCTATAGATTGCTGGTAGAGAATGAGTCAGCGCATGAACTGAGGGCACTAAAGGCCTCACAACATGACGTGATCATGCAAATCACACCTATTCCCAGTATCAGGCTCTTGGCCGCTAAACACGTGAGAAACTTTCGCTTTTGTTCGCTGAATTTGACATCACACTACTAGACCAAAGCTTTTTTCTCAGAAGAGACCAATGAATTATATATTAAAGGCTATGATATATAATATATATATACAGTAGGCCTATATATTATATATATTGGCTATTATATATATATTAGGGCTGTCAAATGATTAATCGTGATTAATCACATCCAAAATAAAAGTTTTTTTACATAATATATGTGGGTGCATTTTGTATAATTATTTTATATATATATAAATACACACACATGCTTGTATATATTTAAGAAATATTTTCATGTATATACTGTATATAGATTTATATATAATTAATATTATATATAAATAATTTATATATAAATTATATTTTTTTCTTAAATATACATGCATGTGTGTGTATTTATATATATACAAAATAATTATACACAGTGCACCCACATATATTATGTAAAAAAAACTTTTATTTTGGATGTGATTAATCGTGATTAATCATTTGACAGCCCAATATATATATATATATATATATATATATATATATATATATATATATATATATATATATATATATATATATATATATATATGTGTGTGTGTGTGTGTGTGTATGTTTATTATAACACAGTAAATTGATACTTTACTATTACTGTTTACTGTGGAGTAATAAAAGAACACATTGAAAAAGTTTGTAACAACAATAACAAAAAAGAGTCGTAGGTTTTCTGTCATCTTGACGGCCTTGAGCTTCGCCTTCAGGAAACTTTTCTGGAATGCACCTGAGGTGACAGATCATCTTGGGAACTTTTCCTGTTCAAAAGTCACAAAAATGACTCATGGGATCGAGTCAAACACAGCATTATAAACGAACAGACGTGGAATTCCCTCTCCATTCCTGCCAGACAACAGCAGAAACTACCAGTTAGATGAGTAGATGAGAACATATACTGTAGGATAGACCGGCATCCTGGTTTTTGTTTTATTTTCCTTTTTTAATCTTTCCTGGCATGGTGATTTTCTGTGTTCAGTTTCTTGATCACTCACTCAAACACACTTGAGATTCATGATTCAACAGTTATGGGAATGATTAGTATCGTATATGTCTGTTGTACAGTAGTGGCCAAAAGTGATGTCCGAAGGGGATATTTGTTTTTAATGACCTTAAGAGTTTGATTAAACCATCAAAATATGGAAAAAATATGTTATATTTTTTAAATATTTTCATTATGAGAGAAGAACAAAATGTATTTATCTGACAAAATTATTTGGCAAAAAAGGAAAACTATCCACAGCTTTTATTTTACTATATGCAAATTTCTTTAGGTGGAAAAAAAAAGCTCAAAGGAAAAAGCATTGACTACATTATAATCAGTTATTAATATTTTGTTGGTTCTCTCTTGTTTTTGACAGCCTGACCAAATATTATGTCCGCACAATTTGGCTTGTTTCATTGCGTTTTCATAACAGATAAAAACAACCGACTGCACAATATTGCAAAACCTCACGTCAGTGTAATGCAACACAGAACTAGCAATATTGTGTCTTTTCATACCTAGGCATGACAACACTCTCTGGATCAGGGCAGAGCCAAGACAGCTCGATGTGATTGTAATCAAATGAGATCGCGTGGGTTTGAATCTGGATCGCCATGTTTTATCGATTAGACGAGGTTTTTTGTTTTTACATTTTATTTTAAGCAACGAAGGTGCGAAACATTTAGTGCCCTGGAACTGCACTGTAACAAAAATGCTCAAGTTGTGACAGAATCGGCGTGTGTAGGCTGCACATTTATTGCGAGCGTTTTGCATGCATGCTATTTTCAGAGAGCCGCACTACAGGTTATTCGTTTACTTCCCGCCCACACTGAAGCGGTCCCTTCCCCCGCATCACTGAAATGTCACCTCTTCCCCACACCAAATATCCCCTCCCTCTCTCATACACTCTTTTCTTCCAGATGTGAGTCACTAGAGTTCGTGAGGGGGTTTGGGGGTTGCCTACTTCAAGAGCTATTTGAGTGTTGGCCACTGAAACGACTTCGAGTTGACTTTCAGAATCACATTATTAGAAAGAGCCATAAAGTTTTAAGCAGTCAAAAAGACATAAAGAGAGCGATGTTGTAGGCTAACTCACAACCACAAAACTTCCTGTGACGGAATAGCACGGTTTACTAGCACAAAATTCACCCTGGGTTTATGCAAGGTTTTACCAGCCTCTATATTTAGAGTCAGTCAGAAATGATACCGTCAATCCAGAGGTATTAAAATATATGATTTTTTTTTTAAAACTCAACACTGAGTGTTGAAGTACAAAATGGAGACTTAAAATTATTTTATCAAACGTTTCAGCCATGCTTTTTTAAAAACCATTCTCACTTGGCATTAGAATAGTTTGGAAATAAGCATATGTTTCTGTTTCGTTCCTCTTGATGGTAAGCTACAGACTAGTGGAATTTTTGTTTTGTTTTATGATAGCTGTGGCCTGTTATAGTATTTATATATTGTGGTTCTAGTGGACTTCACAGGGTATTTCACCATCTTAAGTGAGATTCCAATCCAAAGGAATCATACTGTACATGTTCCGTGCAAAAGGCATAGGGAATAAGGGAACATCGATACATGACTTCACAGGAAGTAGAGAGGGAAATTTACCCACCAGTCACTGCTATACTTATAGTACTCAAGCTCATTTACAAGTTCATAATATTACTTTTGGGGTCTGCTAGAATACATCGATGATATATAGTTCAGGAAACATTATTTTTCTCATACTGTACTTGATCGGCTTTCAGCTCCCAAGGCCGTGGCAACTATGATGTCGGTATTCGAAGTCCAGCAGCAAAAGAACAGTATCTCCTCGACATAGCCAAATCACTTACTGAACTGTACTTTGAGGGCGGGCCAAAGCAGCCAGTAGACGGGTTTTATGCAAATGTGTGTAACGGATGTAGGCCAGTAAGAGCTGTGAGTGTAAACCTCACTCCCCTGGTCTCAAGAGGCTTGCTAGCATTGTTAGCGGCCGGCCTTCGCCCAGTTCGAATCCCATTTGGAGCGGGTCAAGTAGGACTGGTTACTATTGGTGCCGTGACCCGGACCGGAGTGAAATTTAGGGGGATGAGTGTAACGGAAGAAGGCCAGTAAAAGCTGTGTGTGTAAACCTCACTCCCCTGGTCTCAAGAGGCTTGCTAGCATTGTTAGCGGCCGGCCTTCGCCCAGTTAGAATCCCATTTGGAGCGGGTCAAGTAGGACTGGTTACATTTGGTGCCGTGACCCGGACCGGAGTGAAGTTTAGGGGGATGAGTGTAACGGAAGAAGGCCAGTAAAAGCTGTGTGTGTAAACCTCACTCCCCTGGTCTCAAGAGGCGTGCTAGCATTGTTAGCGTGCCCCCCTTCGCCCAGTTCAAATCCCATTTGGAGCGGGTCAAGTACGACTAGTTACATTTGGTGCCGTGACCCGGATGGGAGTGAGGTTTAGGGGTGTGAGTGTAATGGACAAAGGTCAGAGCTGTGCTTGTAAACCTCACTCCCCTGGTCTCAAGAGGTGTGCTAGCATCTGACGCTAGCTGCTGCAGTCTTTAGCGTCCTTGTAAGTGCTCGCTTCCCACTTCGGAGACCCCGGTTTGAATCCCGCTTGGAGCGGGTCGAGTAGGACCGGTTACATGTGGAACATGGTGACATAACTAAGTCGTGGAAATAATGGCAGGACTACAAACAAGGCTTTTCAGGCAAGTCCTAGCAGGCTACCATGAGCAAGGTCTGACACACCTTGACAGTTTTCCACCTGAACCATAAAGTTGGCACAACGAACCTTAGGTTTCTTACCTAAGAAGGATTCTTACCTGGTGTCTACCACGACTGGTTGGATATGGTACCTCTGGGTTCATACAATCAAGCCATCTTTGAAACTCCTCTCGGGCATGCAAGTGCAGATCCTATCTCTTTGAATTGGGAAACATCAAATTCTCCAAAACTGTTTGCCAAGCTTACGTTTAAATTTCATATTTGAAATCACCAATGAAATCTGACAACAAATGTCTCATCAATTTTGTTTCTAAACGCTCGAATCATGACAGAAAACGGTTTTGTAATGCGCAGTGGATGTGCGAATCTGATTGTTTCTATAGGAACCGGAGCTTCTAACGGCTGCAGTAACGCGATGATTTTACCAATCTACGATTGGCTCTTATTTGGAAGGCGGGACTTATTCCGCCATATTGAGTATTGCACTTTTCCCCATTCAAAACAATACGAGTGACGCGTCTTGTGTTATTCTATAGTCTTTGACGTTACAGAGAACCTTCTTGTGCAAGAAGGCTTTGCTCCTTGAGGAACCTCGAATGATCAGCCAGGAAAGACACATTTCTCTCTACTCCTGAAACCCCTGGCAGGCCGTCCATGGCAGCTTCCCCTCAGGGATGATCTTGTGTTTCAGACTCGGGTGGATGTGTTTGGCACCCAGACTCAGCTGCAGCTTTGGGTTTGGACCACGGATTCAACCCTTGCAGTTGCAGTACCTTGCAGTTGGTCACACTATTACCAGAGCCAGAGCTGGGAGCTTCTCAATTCTTATTTGTGCATCCTCGCTTCCTTTCCTCATGTCTCAGCTCCACCCCCTGTAGGATGCAAGTGAAGGCTGCAAGGAAAGAAAATGAGGACGGAGGAATCAAAGGAAAGCCTATTTGTATACTGGAATATTCTTGATCAATCGAGCGTCACTTCAAAGCGTCAAAGGATTTGTCCTATGTAGTTAAAGTTTGGTTATTTAAGAAATTAATAAACAATAACTTAATTAAGCACGATGCCCTGTTGATATATGCGTGATGTATGGCTTATTTAAACTGCAAAGGTAAAGAATAAATTTAAATTATTGTGACCGTTGTGAAGGGGGAGGAGAATTTATACGTGCGTCAGGTTTCTCAACAAGAAAGACTTCTGTATAGGATATACACCTGTGCATCCTCACTCATAGTTCCTCTGGAAGCTTCCTCGTGCCTCGCGATGCAATTAGAGAATTCAGATGTCCTCAAAAATGGCTAAATTCGGCCATTTAGCCAGTTTCAGTTTCCGGGTCACATGCTGGAGGACCGAGGAACGAGGAAACTTCAGTTTGAGAATTGTGAAGCACCTTATGTCTCCTTTTAGAAACCTTTCCTTTCCTATACCTGATATTTTGGATGTTGACATTATGTAGAGATCTCAATTGTCACTCCATTAGACCATTTTTAGTGACTTGGGCTGCCTTCTACATGGTTTTCTTGGCTGACATCTGCACTGCTGCCACCTGGGATTCTCTTTGGCTGCTTTCACAAGGTCAATTCTGCAGTTTTTCCGGAGCAACCTTGACTACTTTTTCAGGTGATTGTGGAGGAATGAAAGAGGACACTAGTTGTGTAAGTGTAACATGGTTCTATGATTTCTGGATAGCTGCCAAAGTTTGTTTTCTTTGGCCAGTAATCCTCACAGCTCAGCCCATGTCATTATGTGACTTTGTTGGTGTTTATTTCAACCTGTTGGTCTGGCACTGCGATCATCCACTTGTTCATAGTGCCGCCTGTAGCGGTCATCGGGAAATCACCCAACCACAGTTACCTAACTAGTTGTTTAGTGGAAGACATTGGCATGGTAACATTGTTTTGCTAACAATATTACTTTATTAATACACAATACAGTTGTGCGTCACAAACTGATGCACTGCTTAACAAGCACTTTCTAGTGATTCTTGTTTTAACATGCATTTCAAACTCCAAAAAAAGCATATTAAGGTAAACAGACACAGGAAACCGGTTTTTGTTTTTCTATTAAAAATAATTTATTCCAGGACCACATATAAATAATTCTTGAAACACATTACAGATAATATTTGCTGTGAATAAATACCAAAACAAACCAAAAAACAAGGCTTTTCATACAATACTCTATGAAAGGTTGCACAAAATTTCTATCTTATCATCTATATTCCTCTAGGTCTATAACTGGAATGTCACTAGTAAGTCAGGAGTACCGTTCCTAATTCCAGAGCAGCTTATTAAGTATTGTGCAAGTTTGTGATGATCTGAACTGACTGAACAGATCCAGTAGTTGAAGAGTAGACACTCTTAAAATTTATGATTCGACTGCAAATTTTTCTGTGTATCATTTATCCAAAGCACATTTCTGTATAGGCCCACATTAAACTAATTCTCAAGTAGACAAAGATAAATGTGGTTGCACAATATTGGACTTTAAAGATGGGAATGTTTAACACAGACAGTTATTTCTTTATAAATGATGCCACAGAAGCTAACTCTATCTTTTCTCTTTACGTCTTTGCAGATATTTCGGAAATATTCAAATAGAGAATGTCAGTTTGTGCATACTAAACATATGCAAAGGATAGACTGAGGCATTGTGTGTTTAAAGGAGAGTAGTGCAACCAAAAGAATGTGGCTGGGCAAGAACAGCAAGAAACAGGGACTTCACAGATCTAGGAGCGGGGCGTTTCCTACCTGGGTTCGTTTATGTTTGGACTGATACGTTTTCGCTTAGCTGTTTAATCCCGACGGGGATTTCAGACATCGCAAAGTATTTTCTCGTCAAAGTGTTTTTTACGTCCTTTTTTTGGCACGCCAATTCCCTTCAGCTTAATGTAATTTCATCAGCTCTATTCATCGGGGAGGTGTCAAGTATCTGGGTTTCATTGCACTTAAGGAATTTTTCAGCCACAGAAAAATGAACATATCCATTCAATAGAACAGACCAAGTCATATGAAGTTTAGCAAGGCAAGCAAAAGTGAAAAATAGTTTCAAGAGCAAGAAGGACTTGCGAAAAAGTGATCAATGGTAAACAAAAACATTCTCAAAGGCAACAGATTCGTTCTGCTTGCAGACATCACATGGTGCAGCAGGAAATGAAATTCGAGCTCTGCTTAGCGAGCTCTCATTGGCACTTAACCTACATTTTATGAATAAACTATCAAATGCTGTCCTTCGGTGGTCTCTGCATACCCTGTTGTACGTCTCATTCCTGTACTTCCAAAAGGCCTGTTGGCTTTCTGCAGTCCGCAGTGGCGATGCACATTGGCTTAGACACATTCAGTAAATTAACTTTGGTCAAATTTGTTTCTAAACTGATCAATTCTTATACATGCTCACGTCAATTTTTCAAGAAAGTTTGCAATTATTTACCCTGTTCAATATAAACAGCAGACGCCACAGGTGTGTGACTAGACGTCACTGTGTATCATAAGTTTCTGTATGCTAGCATCTCACGTAAGTCCTATACACACACACACATGATACAAATGACCAAAACTTCATTTGAGAGGTAATCACCAATTCTAGAGCACCACCGGGCTTTTTAGGCCCTGCCCAAGACAGGTGGAGGATTTTGGGCACAAAGTTCCTTGTGTAAGAGTGTTCGCCAGCATGCACAAGAATGCACGATGAACTAGGCCCTTTTTGACATTGAACTGTTTAGTCAGCCTCGGTAAATCTGCTTGAAGTGGTCACATTCGTTACAGTAGCCTTGTTTCTCTTGATTGGCGTAGTGATCGCAGCCCTGCGTCTTGCAGCGCTGTTTGCTTTTCTCTTTGGGCGCCTGGGCACGCCGACCCTCTCGCTGGCCTCGGGTGATGCAGTCCGGGCACAGCTCTGTGCAACCAGGGGACAGGTTCTTACAACCGCTACGCCGACACTGAGCCTGGGTGAGCACTGGCGGTGGACGTGGTTTCGAGGCCCGCTGGACAGAAACAACAGAGCTTGTTGCTTTAATGGTTCTTCAACACTTAAGCAGAGCCAAACTTCCCCCACAACAGCAAATAAGGACACTTACCGTGACAAGAGGTGGGGAGTTAGAGCCCCTGCTAGCAGCTTGGTTGAGTCTAGCGCTTTGCTCCTTCACGAAGCACTTGTTGCAGTAACCCTCCAGCATGGCCTTTCCCTCGGCCCCGCATCCCTGACCTCGGCACCGTGGACAGTTCTGGAAACCCGCCTCGGACGTGTGCCTGGGCTGGACAATAGCAGGGGTGGCCTCTGTACGGACAAAGAAAATCACACGTTTGCTCCTGTGGTCGAAGTCACAATGTCTATGAATTGCTTCCTGAACCCAAAAGGAAGTGGAGACTTTATAACCAGGGTTTAAATTTCACACCCGCCAACGTGTTACTTATTATGTTTACTCACTTTGCTGGGAAGTTTATGTAGGCCAAATTTGTGCAGATTTAGCGCAAATACTCGACTCCTGAGTCATCATGATATATTAAATACAGTGTATTGCGCAGCGTAGTTAATCTGGAACATTTGTTCTTCTTTTAGTCTAAGTTCTGAATGGCCGGAAATTCACATTTCAATTCGATCCACATTTATTTGTATAGCGCTTTTCATAGAAGATGCATGAGTCCACGTTACAATTTAGAGTGATCTGTTATGAGAGATTAGTTACGTATTTCAGAAATGTACATATACAGAATCACAGTTAGCCAAAAATGTATTAACTTAAACAATGTAATAATTTAAGGCGGAAACAATGAGCTCATTGAAGTAATGAATACTTGTTTGTTAACAAATGACATTTAGAAAAATGTGGCATTGTAGGTCACTTAAAAATGTAGGAACCAAATTAGCCGGTGCGTGAAAGAGTAAATTTCAAACCCTGATTATACTTGAGAGATGATATTTCCTTGTTCATTAGAGAGATACTACTAGAATTGTGTGTGAATGCAGAATAGTTGCACTTACGGTGATTGGTCTGGTAGTCTAGATAACATATAGTGCAGAATCCCAGCTTCTCTGCCGTCCCGAAGAACTGGCATCCGGAGCGTTTACAGGAACGGGCGGCAGGCGTTTGCCAGGTGTGTCCGGTGGTGCCCGTGCGTTCGGTCTCCCGATGCGTTGCCCACACCGAGGCTTCAGTCGAAGGCTCCTCTTGCTGGGCATCTCCCCTCTCGGAAACAGCAGTCCTCTGCATGCAGGGCGGGCAAAGACCATTGAATATCCTAAAAACCTCCTGTCGACACAGAACGCATCTCTCGGTGTCCCTTTCTCGTTCTCGTTCTCTTTCCCTCTCCGTTTCCTTCTCTCGTTCCCGGCCGCCTTGCGCCCACTGACCGTGGCACCATCCGTGAGACGGCCTGTTGGCAGCGGACCGGTTTTGCCTCGCCGTAAAGCAGCGTTCACACAACCCGTCGTGCTCCACACTGAGTGTGAACAAGCATCCGGGTGTCTTGCACTTCATGGCGTGAGTCTCACTGTAAAGGCTTAGACTTGGGGCCGTAGGGGGAGCAGAACGAGGGCTAGGAAGGACCGAGCGCTCCAGTCTCCCTCGGCTCTCCGGGTCCGAGGACGACGAATGATTTGAGCTGGAAATGGCCTCTGGTTTCCGCCCCGCCTGCCGCTTTTCGAAGCACTCGTGACAGTGGGGTTGGGTGTCCACCGAGACGTAGAAGGTGCATCGGGGTGTGGCGCAGCGGATCTCGATGAGAGAGAGTTGTGAGACTGAGAAGGGAGGGGGACGCTGGGATTGGGGGGCCCATGATGACTCCTTATCCTCTTGCCAGCGCTTATATTCATGGTTTACCAGTTGTAGGTAGTCCTCCATCAGGTTCATATCCTCAGGTAGGTTGCCTTCATCAAGTCTGATGGAGGAAGGATTCAAGATTTTAAAAAAGTCAAGTCACCTTTATTTATATAGCGCTTTTTACAATACAGATTGTTTCAAAGCAGCTTTACAGTGATAACAGGAAAATAATGCAACAAAGGTTGTTTCCAGAAGAAAATAGTGTCATAGTCCAACTTAAATAAGTTCACTTTATGTTGTTGTAAAAAAGGTATTCATTTTAAGCGCCATAACTTTTTAGGGTTACACTGAGGAACAACCAGCAAGACTTCAACAAAGAGTGTATTTAACTCATACCTGGCCGCAGTGATAATCTGTGTGGGATCGTAGCCCAGGCCAATGACAGGGATTTCTATAAGCATTAGGTAGTCTTTTAGCAACTTCTCCTTCTGTTGCTGCTCCTTTTCTGTCAGGAAGTGCAATCGAAGCTCCTCAAACCCTCCCCGTCCCGGGTTTATCAGCGGCACCGCACGGATCTCTGAACGGGTCACAAACATCACATATTCAAATACACTGGGCCGACTATTACCACTTTTTTTTTTTCCGTCAATGAGTTAGTTTTAGTTTGATCATGTTTTTTATTTCATATTTTGTATTTTTAGGGGATTTTTTTATACTAAATTATATTTATGCTGTATTTATAATCCATTTATACACTTTTTAAGCGACGACCTGAAAATTTCATTTCCAACTTAAACTGCGTAAAACTTGAAAGCTTTAAAGCAACAGATCTCTTTAAAGACGACACTTGGCGGATTATTGCTGAAGTGAAAAAAGTAAAAAAACAAAACAAGTAAACTTAAAAAAAGGAACAGAATTTTATGTTAATTGTTATGAAAACGGCACAAAAATACTATTTTCAATTTTTATATGAAGTATATATTTTCTAAATCACGTTTTACTATAAAACTGCAAGAAAATCAAAGCCATTAATCTAAATAAGTTGTGTTCCAAATTTGACCATGATATCTCAAAAAATGAGCTTTCAATAAGATTTTGTTTGGCCGCAGTACCAAAAGTTTCCACTAGATGAAATTCGTCTCCCATTCATTTCCAATGCGCTCATTTTAGACCGCGAGGAGCACAAGTGTCCATGATTTTTTTTTTTGTTCACACAACAAGTGCAAAAAACAAGTTTTGTACCATTCCAATGATTCTTAAACTTTTTCAGGCAACAAAAGTAGTGCAATGTCTAGTGACGTACCTGGGCCACTATCTTTGATTGTGATCAGGGGTGCAAAGTGCTGGGAGTCATATCCAAGCACTATGGGATATTTGTAGCATTCTCCGGGAGGCCAATGCAAAGGCAGGTATATGCCCCCCACATTGAGGGGTGAAAAGGAGGAACCAGACTTCATACTTCTAAGTACTTGGTCTGTTGAGAGAAAAATCATATATTATGGTCATGTCGATGCACATGTGTTTGTGCAATTCTATTGAAATGCTCCTGTGTTACGGATACGTACCTGCAATAACAATAATTGGCCTCCGTAGAATATTTGAAAGCACAAATATGTGAATATCCTCTAAAGAGTCAAACTGTAGGCCATTACTGCTGGACACTGGAGAAGCCATTTCTACAATCTTAACCCATTCCTCCTCCCAGTTCTGAGAAGCAAAACAAATTGCAAACATCCATGAGTTATACCCTTGTCATATCCAAAGGACAATGTTATGATTTTTTTGCCTGGCTGTTTTGGACAATTTTGCATGTTCGTCGTGAAGGCGGAAGTGCTTACCAAAGTGCTGTATCTCAGGCCGGTCTGGGTGAACTCCTGCGAGTGCAGAAGCTCTGTCTGAAAGCGTGTCCTAAAGTTACTAGTGTCTGTTTCCTTCAGTACTGCGTAAAGAGCCTTTCTGAGCACCAGGTCTGTGTCCTGAACCCCTAGTAGATACTGAGAGGCTGCGTGAAGCAGGCAGTTTCCATCACCTAGACCAAAACACACAAACACAGATTATATCTCTGGACAGTCACAACCCAGCAAGCAATTTTGCGTTTAAAAGACGTCTAATGGCAGTCCAAACACAGCCCTGACGTCTAGGCAAAATTTGGACTCTCTGTCAGTGAAAATTTACTAAAAAATGGTCTAAACCATAACCCAAGAATAGACTAGTCATCAATTAGATAACAGAGAAATTAAATGAGTAACGAAATGAAACCAAACAGCTTGTAATCATGGTTTACTACATGATGGAATATCATATATCTTGAAAGTTATTTTGGCAAAAACGACATGTAAACAAATTCAAGGTTATTTTGGCTAGAAGTGTGTTCCTCATAGTCGGACTATATTGGGTCTATAGTTAACCGAGACGGTGAAATGACTGGGAAGGGCTTGGGACGGTGCATGTTTTTGTGGTGATTATACTGTATGTGGACATTATTATCCTGAGGCTCCAGAGGAATTAATCACAAATCGGCATTCAGTTTCTGCAAACATGGAAGCATGCAGGTCTGCCATTATACAGTCAAACCAAAAATGAATCAGACACCAGATATATTCTTTCACTAGTGTGTGCAGGACACTATAGTTCATTTATGTAAGTGAGGAGAGCAAAATAAAGTAAACTGTGACATATTATACCCAACAAATTCTTCCTACAGTGGATTGGGGCCAAACATTATTCAGACACTTTGACCTGACCACGTTTTTTTCTTTACTTGTTTATGTGACCTTTTTACACCACAAACTGAACAAAAATAAGCATTGCTTGGTAATCGGTTGACCTAAATTGGTATGATCTAATTGTGTAGTTAGATTTAACATCTGACAGATATTCAACATAATTAATTTGTGAGAGTCAAACCGAGTTCTGCTCATATTGTATTACCATTTTCTAAACTATAGCGAATAAACTGTGATAATGTGAGAAATTTTGAAGGTGTTTGAATAAATTTTGGTTTGACTGTACATGGGATGTCCTGAAGGATAGCGTCACCTTCCACATACATAATCACGTTTGCAGACAGGCTTTGCTTTACTTTGAAAAAAACCTCAGGTCATAAAAGTTCGTAAAGGACATATTCATGCATTTAAAAAAGGCTATGAAACTTGCAGTTCCTGTTTGGACTTTCACAATCATCAAAATTGACATAACATAGAGAGCCTTAGCAACCGGTTGGCATGCATTACATAGCTACAAAAAAAATAGAAAACTACATATACAATCTTTGCTTTGTTGTTGCATACACTGACGGCAATATCTTTTACACCTAAAGGTTAGTTCAGCTGTGTTTGTCAAGACGCAAGATTAAGGATGAGATAAAAGCAATTCAGGGGGATTTCCACAAGAGTTGTTAAAGCAGTTTAAAGATATCAGTTTCATCCAAACTGTGTGCATTTTAAAAACAGAACATGTGACCATATCCATGCAAAAGCAATTAAATCAACTCCTCATAACAACCCAACAGCAGTTCGAACATGTAGGGGATTTTTTTTAGAGTCTCAAAACTCTTTATATACTTTAGTAAATCACTAACTTTGCTGTAACCTAACCATTCAGTAACTTGAACACTTAAAAAAACAAGCATGCTCTGCAGAACTTTGTACATGGCCTAGATTATGTGTTCTTTCTGATGTTGTGCAACGTGTGCTCAAGTGCATTCGTACGCATTTGCATGTGCGCGCGAGCTTGTGTGAAACAACTGTGAGGAATTTCCCTAGTATGTGATTCTCTGATTAAGCGCCGTAAGGGCTTGACTTCAACTTTTTGACTCCTCTTGACACCAGAGCCATGATATAAAGCATCTGGACTTTCCAGAGAGGAGGGCCGATGCTGTACAGGAATGCCTGTGCCGTGCCCATGCCATCTCTAGGGCCGATAAGGGAAGTCTGAACACATGATCTAGTTCCTGTTCTTTAAACCTGTGCTATTGTTCAAAGCCATGGTTTGTGTCTGTACCTGCTGCTATCAACACAAAAGACCAAAATGTTCCCAAGTAGATGGAGGTTTTAACCCGTCTATGCTTTATATGGAAACTATTTGTACAGTGCATAATATACAGTGTTTTCTTTTTGTTACACAAGAGTAAGTTTCAACTCTCTACATCACCTCTAAATCATACTCTCATTAACATATAAAGAAATGGATCTGAATTGATAACATTACAAATAAACTCGAACTATCTAAAAGTAGTACTGCTAACTTATAACAACAACTAACTTAGCCACATTTCCCAGAAGCACTTTTCAAAATATGTAGTTTTTCCAGTTACAAATTGTTAAAGTCCCCCTGTGGTGAAAATCCAGCTTTTCATGTTGTTTATGTGTCTATGTGGTGTTTTTAATATGCTGTAAGACAAACCATGTGTAAGTTCATAAGTCGACAGCATTGCTGAGTATTTCCTCCTTAAAACTGCAGTGAACCAAAGACAGTCTCAAACACACGCTTTGAAATCGCTGGTGTTTCTGACGTCACAAACGACCTTGTAACCAATCAGATCAACGTGTGATCGTCAACCAGTGGATCCAAGGAAAAACATTTAAACAGGCCTATGTCATTTAGGTGATCAAAGATGAGTTTTAAGGGATACAGTTATTGACTACAGTCACCGTCCCGTATACGGGACGCCTAACTTTACTTCGCTTTATTACTATTAAATCCTAATCTAATTATGACAAACTATATATGGTTGGAAAGGTCTAGGACTTCTAAATAGATATTTGACTGCTGTTTTTTGCTACAAATTATGTAGGAAGAGTAACCGATGAATTTTTGACAAGAGTGCACCTCAAAAAAATCTGCGTCATAACAGGAGTTCTGACCTTTGTCACAAAAAGTTGACGCACACACCTTTAATAATTGAAACTTTGGTTTTCATGCTAAAAGTTCATAATAAAACATATAATCTAGTATTTTTCAATAAAAAATTATAATATAATATTATCCTCTAAAAAGTAAAATATATATATTATCCTCTAAAATATAATATTATCTTTTTTATCGCCTTTTTTTATTACATCACATATTTTAGTAGTTATCATAAATTAGGTATCATTTGAAAGCTTACAAACTCAGAATTCATCCTGTGAAAACCGTTTTGAAATTGAACGTTGCGTTACCATAGAAACGGTACTCTAAATTATTTTATCAGGCTCCTCCCCTTTTGGGCATCATTATATTTCATAATTTATGATCAAAACCTTTTCTAATCCTGACAAAACACATATTGTCAGAAAGGTCTGAGTCTCAAGGTTCCACATTTTGTGACAGAATTGATATTTGGAAAGAAATGTATTAATTTGTTAAGGCAGAATGTATCCAACTAAATTCAATGGAATGTATGTCACCCGGTGGCTATTTTTAGTACTACGCCTAAACAAAATCTCATGGGAACTTCAATTTTTGTGATATCAACGTCAAATTTGGAACACAACTTGGTTAGATATATGGCTTTGATTTTATAGTAATTTTGGAGTAAAAAATATTTTGTAAAATATATATTTTTTATAAAATAAAAAATATATAGTACAGTATATTTGATTTACTGTAAATTTAAACTTACATAACTTTTTCATACTTTCATTTTTTGAAGTGTCTTCATTGCAGCAATAATCTGCTGAGTGTTTTCTTTAAAACAAGACCAAACTTGGGTATATATTCCAAAGCATTCTTGAATTACAACCATTTAAGTTTGAATAGTGCATTTTAACCCCCATTCTCAAAAAGGGGGGTGACAGCGAAGGGGTTAACAAGTTGGGGTTTTATGTCGCATTGCTCGAGAATTACATCAGATTGAGCTCAATGTCCTCTTTAAAGTAGATTAATTTAAGTCAAGCAATTAACCTGACTTTCTATCATAGACGATTTACCAATTTGTCCTTGCACATTTGGTCTCAAACAAACCATTAACGTTTTTTCTCATTAAATGTAGTTTCTGCTCATCACCATTTTGGTTAAATTGTGTCTTGTTCAAGTTTGATTCATTTGAGTTACACATGTATAAAGATATTCCCTCCTCAAATACTTTCACAGTTAGCCACTTTTTGCTAATAGTTTGCAGTGTCGCTTACCATATTTTCAGCTTGACTGTATTTAAACACTTTACTGTAAATTATGTGATACTTGTCACTTGGGAAGTTACAGTTTCAAAGCAGCAACCCCACAATGGAGAACAGAAAATGAACACACAAAACCTGGATACAAACAACATCTGCTATACAACCACATCCTTTTCAACACGTTCTGCAATAATGGTCACAGGAGAAAAGTGTGGCCTCAACAAAATGATTGTGTAAATATGATAACATTGTCCAGTTCTCCCATTTTTACTTTAGTAATTGATGTACACATAAACTATTTAACCCACAGCTTTGTAATTTTGCTTCAGACATCTTTGTCTTGTCAGAAGTCATCCAATTAGTCCATTCGTTACTCATGTTGTATAACTGCAATGGGGTTTAATAGTAAATCAACAAATACTATATTATATATATATTTATATAATAAATATTATTGTACACACTAGTATTCCTGTAGCTCAAACTGTACAGCAATGGTGCCAAAGTCATGATTCAATTCCCAAGGAATGCAAAAACTAATAATAATATTAATATTGCAATGTAAGTTGCTTTGGATAATTACATAAATGTACAAAATACACCCTCAAACTGTAGACATATCCTCTGCTTTAATAGCACCAGACTATTTGACTAAACTTGAAATCCTAAAGACGCACTTTATAAATTAGTAAAAAACATCAGCAGTCTCAAATCTACAATTCATGCAAACATGCAGATAGGAACTAGGAAGGGCTTTTTAAAAATATTCCTAACAAATCAGGGCAGAAAATGAAGACTAACACAGATACAAGTTTTGAAGGAAACATAAGCCTAGCACTAGGAGACCTAAAATGGCCATTTTGGCTGCATTGTGTATTACGTTATTAGCGGCGTTACATTTATTCCAGTTCCCCTCTATATTCTAGTACGGGTCTTATCAGCGCAATCCGTTTTAAACAACATGTTCCAGTCTAGCGCTTTCATAATCCCGTGTGATTTAAAACAGGAAATTCCCGTTTCATAATGAGGACAAATATGTGCTGTCCAGAATTTTTTTTTTTTTAAATGCAAGAAATTTACCAGAATACATAAACGAGAAGCTATCAGGAACTAGACATGGCAAAACGACATCTACTATCACAACTGGATAAAATGATGAAACTAACAAACAAACACACAGCACTAGGTTGTTGACTATTCCAGATAAATGGTAACGACGGTAATGAGATGCGTGTAGTCTCTGTTTAGCTAATTTCAGTTACTGTAAATAGTGACTGTACAATGGAGCAACAATGGCAAGTACAGAGAAGTTTCCCTCGCAGCATTACTCATAAGAGAAGAGCAGAGCGACCTGACCCTGAGCTAGCGAGAGAAACACCCGAGTCACACACACTCGCTGGAGCCCAGCATCACGACACGGCCCCGTACAGCAAACTGAGGGGAAAAACATCCGTGTGACAGACAGTGCAGGATTTTCCCGTCTTTTTTTTTAAAGTGGTCTAACGATATAGCTTTTTTAATATCTTTAGATGTTATGATTCTGATAACAACAGCACTTGAGATGCATATAAAATCACTGTGATGAATTTAATAGTTTTTACACTATAAGAGAAATATCACTTTTGGGTTACACTTTATTTTAAGGTGTCTTTGTTACACTGTAATTATACATTCCAGTACTGAGTAATATTAATTAACTGTAATTGTGCTTACTATAGGGTTAGTTGCATCATGTAATTATGCATAATTTATAGTTATTTCTACATTACGTGCAATGTAAGAATGACACTGCAAAATAAAGCGTTAGCCACTTTTGGTAACTGACCAAGAAGACCAAAAAAATGGGGAAATAGTGATTAATTATATATATATATACACACACATCAGCCTATTACTAGTTGTAACATCCAGATTATGAAGCATTTCCTGTGTTGGGTGTAATGTATTACTAAGTAATTATATTTACTGTAATTTAATTACGTTTCTCTTGAAAAAATGTAAAGTATGGAATTACTCTTTATTTTTCTGTATAGACTATAGAACAATTTTATATAAAGCAACAGTGGATTTAACATCAACGTTTAATGTTTACTGTTAAAATGTATGTTTTTAATGAAACCTTGTCCATTTGGTCAGTTCAAGAATAATTTGTGCAATTTTATATTATTTATTTGAAAGAATTAAAGCGGTCTCATGCCTATCCTTGTAGTGTTGATAGGTTGATTTGGGATTGAGAAAGTAATTATTATTAAGTAATGCAGTACTTTTTAGTGCAGAAACTAAAGATTGTAATTAGTAGCTGCTTTTTTAAGAGTAACACCCAACACTGAGCACTTCCCAAGAAGAATGATCTTAAGAGCATTGTATAAGACCATTGATGTATTATTAACTAATATAAACCAATACAAAGAGACTTTAACGTCGCCCTTTCATTGGAAGGAAACGTGACTTGCGCTCAAGCTGATAAAATCACAGCATAGTTACCATTGGTTCTCAGCGGCACCAGCTTCTTGACCTCACGGCACCAGTTCAACCTCTTCTCCTGCTCCAGCGAGCTTTGCATGGCCCTGTCCAAGATGGCCGCCTGGATGACCTCGCGGAAGGCCTGCGGGAACTGGCTCATGCGGATCATCTCCAGGGTGTAGCGATGCATGCTGCGCAGGTGATGGATCAGGCCGCTGCTGGACGAAGGCTTGACCACGTCATTGGGAACCCGCTCTCTGATTTTCACGGCCTTCAGGAGGTTACTCACGAACAGGAACTTGGGCAGGAAGTTCTGGCCCTGAGACATGGTGTCTGGAGTGGGGAACCAATCTATCACTGTGAAAGAAGACATGAAACAACAACACCATTGTCAGGAGCGCTCAACCCACGACCATGTGCAGCACACAAGAATTTCCCCTCATTTCCCTCCACCCTAAAGGTGAAGAACTGAAAGACTGATGGTGGCCCCTGAAAGCTAATGGTGTATTCCAGTCTCATGGTAAAGGGCCCTTGAGGTCAGATGAGTGAAAGGCGAAGATATTTATAAGTCCACCCCCACAATCAATTTTCCAAAACTATCAGAACAGGCGATAATAGATCATAGGTTCAGACCAAAATGCCATTGACTGCAAGGGCACCATTTATTTGTCTCGGCTCCCGGGGTTCTTTAGGGGGAACTTATTCAGACAGTGTTCCCTTAAATACCTCTCGCGAAATATTCGTGAGGAAAGCGACATCCCGTTTTATTAAACACAAAGCACAAAGGGGACAATAGAGACCGACGCGAAATATTAGGCTAGAAGAACATCAGTTGCTGACTTTCGAATTACGTAATTGCCTTGACAGAAGAAGCCGTTAGACAATGGAACACTGTAGCACTCGAACGGAAGCTATATGTCCCCATGGCAACAATAGAACGTTTTCTCCGTTAAACGTTCTTAATCGCTGATAAGTGACGTCTTCGCAAACAATGGCTGTCAAAATCCGTGGCGTTCAAGACCGTATCCGTCCGTACAAGAACCGCCTGGCGTTTGAGCTTAAAACAATATGGGAGAAATCAAGCTCGCTTGCTTTAGGAAAGAGTCTAAACGCGACATTAGAGAGGCGAGGGAACGGGCAGCGATGAATCGGACAACTCTTACCTGTTCAATATGTCGGTATCCACCAACAAAGCCCATAAGATGCTCTGGCTCTGCTGCTACTTCACTCAGTCCACTTTAATCGTCCATGGCGCTTTCAGAGATCCACTGGATTACACAGCTCGCTTGAGACGCGTCCAAAACACGGCAAAGTATACGCTCTAGTTCAGACAGCCCGATTGATACCAGTACATAAAAGCCAGTAGGGGATTTCCATAAGGTACTTTCCACTTTCACAACCCATTATGAGCGTTTTCTCTTCGTCTTCTCCGCCAGGGGGAGTCAGTCAGTGCGCGAGTGACGCTGAACGCTTACGTTACGTGCGAGTCGATGACGTAAAGCACGACGTTTGATTCGCCACACCCATAGCTGGTAGTTATGTGAGATATGGAAACATAACAACACTGGAAGTCCCAGCCTGTGCATTTTACAAGCATGTATGTTCTAGTTCCATTTAATGTAAAGTATGAATGTGCATTACAAGAAATGAATTTTTATGGGGTAACACAAGGGTCATTCTGTCAATTTTTCATTTGTGACTTTTAAAGTAATTCAATCAAACAAGGGTTACACTTTATTTTAAGGTGTCATTGTTATAGTGCAATTATATATTTAAGTAGCCTAGTAAGTAATATTAAGTAACAACATGTAGCCTACTTTCTATAGGGTTAGATTAGGATTTGGTTGACGGTTAGTTGCATGGAATTATGCATAATTTACTGTTATTACTATGGTAAATGTAACATGTAACAAGGACACTGCAAAATAAAGTGTTACCCAAACAAGTATAATGTTTGTGTTCATTCATGGCATTGTGCCATCCTCACTCTGTCATCATGACTTCAGAAAGGTAACAGGGTTGACAGTAACAACCCGAACGTTTTCAGAAATAATGTTCTCTCAAAGTTATGATCAACGTTCTTCTAGTAACATTACTATGTTTGTTCAAAGTTCTGATCTTTAATAATATTCTCAAAACGTTAGCACAAAAACTTTATTTTTTTGGTAACACTTTACAACAACGTTCATTAGTTAACATTAGTTAATTATATGAATAAAAAAACAAATAAAAAAACAATGATCAGCTGTATTTTTATTAACTAACATTAACAAAGATTAATAAATACTGTAACAAATGTATTGCTCATTGTTAGTTCATGTTAATTCATATAGTTAACTAATGTTAACTAATGAACCTTATTGTAAAGTGTTACCGTTTTTTCTTAAATGTTTTAGTACGTTCCCTTTTGAAATGTTACCACTTGTTTCAGAATGTTCAGAGAACATTCTAAAGTAACATTCCAATGATGTTTGAAGAATGATAAAATGGAATTTTTCTGTACGTTTTGCACATTCATAGAACATTCAGAAGTAATGTTTTCATAACTTAATGGAAACATGTAAGTGAAACGTTTTTAGAGCTTTTGTTAGCTGGGAAGATTGACAGTTTAATTCAATATTAAAGCGCAAGGAAACTGCAAGATACTCTTAGAAAAATAATTTAATGCTGCTATTATACAAATATTCACATTTCAATTGTTTACTCTAAAATCTTGGTATGGGGTTAATATAGGGTCCCCTAACTAACTTGAACTTGTTCTTAAAGAGTTCGTTTATTAGTAGATTACCTGTACCCCGGTAAACATGTATATAGAATGAATAAAGACTGCTAGCTTATATTCTGTATTTAAAAAAAAAAAAAAAAGTTCACACTTTATGATAGACACAAAGAACGCCCATTTTGCAGAATGACGAGGCAGATTTACTAGGCGAATCATAAAGATTCATATAGTGCATGATGATGATGATGATGTGGGTGTAAAGTTTAGAGTGCATGTCATTCAAGAGAACTTGATCAGAAGTTCCCATCAAAAATAGTGCAATAAAGAGTGAGTGACATTTCATTTCTCGCCATGGTCATTCATTCTTCATATTCAATACATTCCAAATGTCTTGGTAACACTGGCTAACACCTTAGATTAATAACACGAAGAAACATCTTTACATTCTGCTAAACTAGTGCTCTTTCTCAAAACTTTAAATCCTTTGACATGCCCTGGATTCATTGTGCCACTGTTTGACAGAGATACTGAAGATTTATATTTCTTAATGCTCTACTATACACAAATCAACTATGATATAAGAGATTTCAGCCATACATAAAAGAACATATATAACATATTAAACTAAGTAGAAATACATTTCTATAGACCTGACACCCTGCAGCGCCTCAAACCCCGGCTTTAGTTCTTTTACCATGAAATCTGAATCAACACGTCTTGTTATTTCATAGAATATTGCAGTATTTATTATAAATTATTAATCCGTGTAAATGCTTATTTTTAAACAACCTCTGACTCACATGAAACACTTGCAGCAAACAGCAAACGACAGCGATCCAATCAATTCCTGGCAGTTTTCCTCATCCAAAAAGCTGTTTCACTCAGATATATACAGTACGTCACTTTAAAGGGAACTAAATGTGTAAAGTGCACATCCTGTAACCCAATGAGAAATATACAGAAATCCCTCCAAAGGAAACTGAAGAATAACAGTTATTGCATTAGTTTACTTCCATTCATTTGCATGGAAACACCATATGATGTATGTATGGGAAAAGCATTACGCAAAGATAACGTTCCTTTTGATTTAAAGAGAAATTACTGTAGAAAATGCCCCAACAACTGGGGCCTTTTAAACATCAATGACTAAATAACTGTTTGATTTTTGATGTTGAAATCTTCTATTTTGATTTCTATTACATTTCTGCTTACACTTTATTTTGATGCTCCCTAACAGACTTTCTATAGTAACTTTGCAACTGCACATCAACTTATTCCACTAACCCTTACAGTCTAATACTAATGAGAGTTAGTCGATGCGGTGAAACATTACTTATAGTCGACAGAATGTGTTAAAGGGGACCTTCGGATCAAAGTTTTATGATATAATGATAATTTATGATATAATTAGATATAACAATTTGTGTTATGATATAATGTTAGACCTCACCTTACACAGAGGTGGGTTTCATACTAGTTTTTAATGATGTAAATGTCGAGGGATTTTTTTTTTTAATTAATAATTTTCCATCTGTGCCCTTCAAGCTTTCCCTCATTGAAACGTCATCATCATCACGTCACTGAGAAGTTTCCCAGTAGGGAGAGAGCAAGAGAAGAAGAGCACCTTCATTCTCAAGGGCCGATTCAGCTTCACCCAGATCTATTACTGTGTCCAAAAACAGATTCGATGTTCAAATCCTTTTCAGAATTGAAATTCACTTACGGTATTTATCGTGGCGCTTAAAGTGTCTAAATTAAGGGTAACACTTTACAATAAGGTTCATTAGTTAACATTACCATAACAATGAACAATACATGTGTTAGTATTTATTAATCTTTGTTAATGTTAGTTAATATAAATCCAGCTGTTCATTGTTTGTTCATGTTAGTTCACAGTGCATTAACCCCTTAGCTGTCACCCCCCTTTTGAGAATGGGGGTTAAAATGCACTATTCAAACTTAAATGGTTGTAATTCAAGAATGCTTTGGAATATATACCCAAGTTTGGTCTTGTTTTAAAGAAAACACTCAGCAGATTATTGCTGCAATGAAGACACTTCAAAAAATGAAAGTATGAAAAAGTTATGTAAGTTTAAATTTACAGTAAATCAAATATACTGTACTATATATTTTTTATTTTATATAAAATATATATTTTACAAAATATTTTTTACTATAAAATTACTATAAAATCAAAGCCATACATCTAACCAAGTTATGTTCCAAATTTGAAGTTGATATCACAAAAATTGAAGTTCCCATGAGATTTTGTTTAGGCGTAGTGCCAAAAATAGCCACCGGGTGCCATTGAATTCCATTGAATTTAGTTGTAAACATTCTGCCTTAACAAATTAATACATTTCTGTCCAAATATCAATTCTGTAACAAAATATGGAACCTTGAGACACAGACCTTTCTGACAATATGTGTTTTGTCAAGATTAGAAAAGGTTTTGATCATAAATTATGAAATATAATGATGATGACCAAAAGGGGAGGAGCCTGATAAAATAATTTAGAGTACCGTTTCTATGGTAACGCAACGTTCAATTATAAAACGGTTTTCACAGGAGGAATTCTGATTTTGTAAGCTTTCAAATGATACCTAATTTATGATAACTACTAAAATATGTGATATAATAAAAAAGGCGATAAAAACATAATTATATTTTAGAGGATAATATATATATATATATATATATATTATAATGTTACAGGATAATATTATATTACAATTTTTTATTGAAAAATACTAGATTATATGTTTTATTATGAACTTTTAGCATAAAAACAGAAGTTTCAGTGATTAAAAGTGGGTGCATCGACTTTTTGTGACAAAGGTAAGACCTCCTGTTATGATGCAGATTTTTTTAGGTGCACTCTTGTCATAAATTCATCAATTACTCTTCCTACATAATTTGTAACACAAAACAGGGGTAGAATATCTATTTAGAAGTCTTAGACCTTTCCAACAATATATAATTTGTCATAATTAGATTAGGATTTAATAGAAATATAGTGAAGTAAAGTTAGGCGTCCCGCTAGCGGGACGGTAATGTTAACAAATACAACATTTTATTTTAATAATGTATTAGTAAATGTTGAAATTAATATTAACTAAGATTAATAAATGCTGTAGAAGTATTGTTCATTCTTAGTTCATGTTAACTAAGGTAGTTACTAATGTTAACTAATGAACCTTATTGTAAGTTGTTTCAAAACATTTTATTTTGATTTGTTTATGACACGGTTTATTTTCAAAAGCCAATTGTTTGAACAAATATCATGTTTTCCGATATCCATTCCTATTGCATTGTCAGGAAAACGTATTCATTCAAAAATCATAAAAAGAAACAAAAAGCCTTTGGAAAATTAGTTGATTAGGATGTTACCATGTATTCAAGGTATAATTGTATGATTCCACCATTAAATCTTAGATATTTGTTTTCTAGATATTAAAAAAAATCAACTTTTAATCTTTATTTTTGATATATCTTCATCATCTTGGACATTATTTTTAATTAATTCTGAAACGAAAACTCAGAATATTTACTGTATTCCTGCATGACACTGTAAGGCAGCAATTCTCATCAATATGCCATGAATCATTTTGAATATTGTAAACCTTTTCAGGTTTTCCCAATTCACTTGACCACACAATCAGCACAGATTGCCTCAAAGCCTTAATACGACACACAGAAGTTTGCGGTGATCTCTTCCTGTCCCAGTTATTTTTCCTAATCTTTAATCTAATCAGAACTCACTTTGTCTGTCGACGGAAACTCCCACAAGGTTATTTACTGCTGCAGAAAATACACAAGACTTCAAGAACACACAGTGGATCTATTTACTAGTTTTTCTGCTTAAATCATCAGTTCTGAGTTAAAACTACAGTATTGTGCTGTTGCGAGTTCTTGCACCTCTGAACAAATGTTGGGACCCATCAGAAGGACAAAATCTCCAGGGCCCAATGCTTACATCCAGGGCTTGAGATTAACTTTTTTGCTCACAAGCCACTGCGGCTAGTGGTTTTCCAAAGTTACGAGCCGCTCAGCATTTTCACTGGCCACAATTTGGACACTGATACCATGGGGGAATAACTACTATAGATATTTTTAATAGCATCTCATAATTTGGCAGCCAGTATATTAGGCTACTGTCACTTTAATGCCGCGTTCCAGGCAACCTGTAACCCGTGTTTTTCCAACCTTATACCCGTGAAAGTGCACTGGAACGGCAGTCAAACCCGTGACTTCCCACCCGTGAACTCGTACTAGATCGATGTACTCCCAGTTACGAGTTCTGACGTCACATAGCCCGCGGAACCATACAAAACAACAATGGCAGCCCCCCCCCACACACACACACACACGGTGAGAATGCACTTTAGGCCAATATAACGTTTCAGTAAATTAATAATTATATTATAATGATAAAAATACACACACGATTATGTATTACAATTTTAAGTGTCTCTGAAACAATAAGTATATATTGCGCACAGGTAGTTTGGCGTGACTGGATGGAACGCTACAAAGTCGTGAGTCGTGGTTTGAAGTCGTGATTTACCTGCTCAAAAACCTGCCTGGAACGCAGCATAACACCTGACGCACGGACCCATTAAATACTGTTTTATATAGCCAATATACTTTATGTGCACGCACTTTGGGTGTCTGTGTGTCAAAATCTGCTGGAATGAGTAAAATTATTCTCAATACGCGCAATCCCTCGCCAGAATTCAAGCCCTGTACCACCAACAATATTCATCCGGAGCAAATAAAACGAGTGAGTAAAGGGTTGGTGTGTCGACTTGCTGTCGGAGAGATTAGAGAGCGAGAACACACAGCTGGTGTCTTTTGTATCTATTCTGCGGAAGAGTTTCAGGTATTTCAGTATCAATATGTATCGAAAAATCAATATTACTGCCAACACTAGATTGCACTTAGTTTATTATTTCAGATGCCTTTTTAAAAGACTACAATTGAAAAATGTATATTATATAAAATTCAACCTGCCAAAGTGGCTAGTAGGAGTGACTGCATTACACACCAACGCTGAAATACACCCGCATTTGGCGGGTTGGCGCCGGCGGGTGTTGTCAAGCCCTGCATATTACTTACCACTTCATTGCTGAACTGGTCAATAGCGCCATCCAGCGGTGTGTTGTTCCCAGATAACAACCGCTGAACACAGAAACACAGGCTCATCCGGGTCACTGAAGTCAGCAGCGCTAAATGCTTTTGTTCGTGGAGGTTTTGCGTTTGGTGAGCTAATAAAATATTAAAAGTCAGTCGAATTAATATTTTGTGTACAGTTATTTAATGGGCTATATGCACGCATAACTTCCGCGTTTGACGCAAGGATGCTCGTGCGTTTCCGGTTGGGGAGATTTAAAGCGGAGGAAAACCAAAGAAAACGGGATTATGGCAGAGTCTTCAAAATTAACTGTCCTCGCGTCTTTGAACCGAAACTTTCAAAGTAAATTACATCTAAAACTACGGTTAGATGTAATTTTATATATAGTTATGTTAATAAACACAGAAGCATAAACAAAATGAGGAGTGTCTGTTTTTGTGACTAACGTTTCTTTAGTATAGCAATAGAGTATAAAAACCAATATAAATTCTCGGTATAGCATTGGACTCTACGATCGGCGGAAGTAATCCAGCATCCTTAGACCTTCACCGGAAATACCGCCGTGCATAGAGCCCATTATGCCATCCAGTATCGTGGACTCACTCTCTCTTGTTTCATAGCCTAGGCCTACTACTGAACACTGCTGCCATCTTTTGACTATTGTTTTGTGCACTGTTGGATTATGAGATACAAACAGGTACGATTTTAAAACAGTTTAATCTGAAATCAATATCCCCATAATTATTTATGTGGCGAAATGCTGTGTAGTGATATGAATGACTGTAGCCTATACCATACGTCTCTTAAATGTAGTTTGAACTCGCCGCTGAAACTGCTCTCTCATCGGAAGCTTTGCGTTTTAAAAACACCTAATTAAATATTTCAACTCAGTATTTCGTGTCTAATTATTTACTTATGTGGCAAGTAGCCGTGTAATAAGCGGGATAATGTACCACTACCAGCCGGTGGTTCTCTCAGAATAACCCCCGACAGGCTGATCAAGACTCATCATTATCCATAACATCAAGTCAAGTTCAGTATGCTTTAAAACAAAAGCATGGAAGTATTAAGCATGGAAGTAGCCGTTCTTCATTTAATATGAAGTTGATTGTGGGTGTTAGATAAGATAACAAACTCACATGATCTCACATACTTCAATAAGGTGCATATTACAGATATTTTTGAGTTTGGCATGAACGATCAGGAGATCTCAGGCGCCATCTAGAGGCTGTTTCACTTCCCCACACACCAATCCACTGATGGGTTTGATAGACACCCCCCAAAATATGAGACATTAAAGCAGGGCAAAGTGTAGAAATTCTAAGCCCCTTATCTTTTATTAAAAAGGAAGGAACAACATTAGAAATTGTGAGTCATTAAAGTCATGAATGGGGTTAGAGTCTGTTAGTGTATTGTAAATTGAATTGTAGGCCACTAAGGTCATCAGGCGTTGCAGTTTTATTGACCTTATGCTTCAGAGAAACAAGGCAGCCATCTTTACAAATCTGTCATCACTGTTGAAGAGTAATTAGCTGGTGAAGTGGATTTACGTATTGTAAAGTGAACGGAAGTTATCATGAGCATTGTAATGTTTGAAGCGGATGTCATAACAAATGTCAGTAGAATGGCAAGATTTTAAAATAAGCGGTTCATTCATAAATCCTCATGCTGTGGAAATACAAACCGGAAGTCAGAACACAACGAGCGCAGCGCTGAAAGGGGGCGGGGCTACAGAAGGCCTATGAGTTCAAGTCAGGTCGGAAAGATCGTATATTAGGCTACGAGTTGAACACACATGAACGCCATCACAACGTCATAAATTTGAGTAGGAAGCTCTGGATCTTTACGAGTTGGGGGCATGTAAATGAACAACATGGCGGAATACCACAATACTTAAAAGTATTTAGCAGTGTTATTGTCAGGGTTTTCTATTTACAGCGAAGTAAGCTAATTGCCTACACAATTCTCATCCCAAGGCGTCATAAACTGACGCTTTTGACATTTCGTGAATTTTCGTCTAAATCCAACGCACATGGCACCCTTTAGCTTCAATATGGGTTTAGGTCTGGGGTAGGGTTAGACCACTAGGAGGCGCCTTCTGGCCCATATATATCTGCGTCTCATATTGACGCTAAAGGGTGCCATGTGCGTTGGATTTAGACGAAATGTCAAAAGCGTCAGTTTATGATGCCTTGGGATGAGAACGGGCTGATATAGCCTATTATAGCATTATAATATAACAATGACATATATGGTGGCTTCATAAATTAATTAAAAACATAAAAAAGCACCTGATGCACATTCCTTGTTCTTCATTTTCTTCTAATGATGCCTCATGCCACAGGAGAGGATTTATGAATGACAGTGAAAGACGCAAATGACGCTGGTCACATGATAATGACAGTAGGCCTACGTCCAGATTACATTCATATTACACACATTCATACTATAGCCTATTATAGAGCATACTTTTTTAGTGGTTGTGAAGTAATTACATATTCAAAAAATGTGCCTACTCAAGAGAGTATGTGATTTCGGGTGTAGCCTTTATAAGTTCTGACATGTTGGTTGTTCAGGCACGGTTTTTCCAGTTTTTCACATTTCTTTAAATGAATGTAGTTGCTTTACTCTTACACTGACGAAACAGTCTACCAATATCACTGCATAATGAAGCACTGCAGTTTATTCTAGGAATGGATTTATTATCAAATCATCAAAACTAGTTTGTTCTCTATTGATTTTGTACCCTATTCATTATTCAGCTATCGACACACAAAGAAATCTTGCACTTGCACAATCATTGGACCAAAAAAACAAATTTACTGTGAAATACCATTGAAACATAACTATAGACCACCTACACACAAGCAACCGATAGTTTCACCGTGTCATTGTTCGTACAAAATAGGTGATCCAGGTTTCATTATGGTCTACATGTACAGTAAATACATCTCTGTAAAAGCACTGCAGTCGTAGAGAGAATACACACACATAGTGGAATCACTGAACAAAGTGTGTAATATATTGATGCAAAACACTACAGTGCAATCACAACACAGGTTTATTGGAATCAAAGCAAAAATATTAAATATTACAGTAGGCTACATCCATTGGTATTGTAGTCTAATTGTTTCATGCTCCACTCTAATTGGTGACAATGAATCTCGTTATCTTGAAACTGTCATGATTTACTGTAAACATGGAAGATTGTGTGTCTGTTTCCATACAACTATACATTAAGAGTAACGCAACAGTTACTCATCATTTTGAGCAGTTGTATCAGTTGATAGTTAGATCATTGTTAGGAAATGAATAGACACTCATTTGAAATGTAATGTGTGAATTGCCTTTTGAAAGAGTAGTACTGTGATGTTAAGTTGTGTCATATTGAACAGGTGATTTTTGTTGAATGAACAAATGATCTTAGTTTTATGTGTAGTGTATCCAAGCAATTGAGAAAAGGGTTTGAAAAATGTGCATTTTGATCATTGGTTGTGAGTTTTGTGTCTAGACTAGAGTTATGAAAAATGACATCAAGGTTCTGAAAATAGTAACAAAATGATTGTAAAAAACTGTAATATAGAACAATACTCTAAATATAGGTCGTGAATGCATGCCATAGTAACACTGTTTCGGCTTCTCCCAAGAAGAAGCCATGATTTATTACACGGCCAATTAGGATGATTCCCATTACATTTGAAAGTCTGTATACTTTCTACATCTCTTCACTCCTCTTTTATCCTGCTGTCCCCTTCCTTTCTGTTCATGACTTCTTACAATTTCTCCTCTTATTCTTTCCACTATATGCAGTGTACCCTCCTTTTCCCCATACTCTTCATATGTCCTCTCCTTTACAGTTTTTTACAGTCGCTAGGACACATTTCTCAATACTTGGGTCACTTTTTCAAAACTCTTCACACAGTGAGCACAACAGAAGTATATGTGGGCTAAACTGTGGATCATTTATCATTGCTTTGGCACAAAATGCATTCAATGACTACATCTTTCAAATTAAATTAATTCTTTTCTCACTTCGACACAACAACCGCCAAAACTTTGTGTTCCTACAGGCCAATTTGTACATGCTTACACACTGTTAACTGTTAAACTTAAGTTCACAACAATAGCATAATACAAAACTGAATAACACAGCATTTTGCCACATTTCTACAGTAATATTGTAATGAAATATATTTCGAATCTAAAAATTAAATGGTATAAAAACAATTGGACATTTGGACCAACCACAGCTGATTCCTATATTCTGTATCGGTGGATGGTGTGTATACAAATCGTTGTACTTTGGAATTACTCCAAAAACATAAAATATATAAAGTATTGAAGCATACTACTGTCTAATAATTCATTCTAGTAACATATATTGCAGTGAATTCTAAACAGTAGAGAGGTAGAAGAAATAAAGCATTTACAGAGGAAAACATTGTATAAAGTTTCCTGTTGTTGGTGTTTTTACTGTTAAATCATTATTTTGTGGGTGACAAAGTGTGTGTGTTGGCTGTCAACCTTTGCTAGTGTGTTGATTTGAGACATGTACGAAGTGATTTAGTAGTTTTAGTGTATTTTGAATGCGAAATGAACTGCTGTGCCGAGCTGAAAGTTGGTTATGAGAACTGTGGGAAGAGTTTTGAAAAAGTGACCTAAGTATTGAGAAATGTGTCCTAGCGACTGTAGAAAAACATCTATCCTCCTCTCCTCCTCTCCCTCTCATTACACTCGTTCCTCAACACTACACTTCCACTCTTACACCTCTTTCTTTCCGCCCCCTCATGCTTATTCTTATTCTTTGTTTTACTTTTTTCATTTGCATATGTTTGTTACTTTTGAAAAGAGTGCCCTTTCAGTCGGTCTCCGGAAAGGGAACGAGGGTTACACATGTAACCAAG